>NW_026887098.1:0-115091 GCF_032173495.1 Musca vetustissima | reverse complement strand
GTTGGCTACCGTCATCATCATCATCGCCGTATCTGGCATACGATCGTTATGGATGTCGAATGCAGTTTGTCTTTTGTGTTTTTTTTTTATCGCATCACACATGTGTCGAATGTTGTGGCCATACACACATGTTTGAGTCAGTGTATGGGTGTGTGCTTGTGTGTTTGTGAATGGTTGACCTTGAAACCACAGGATACATTAAAAAGGATATAACGCGTGTTGCTGTTCCACTGACTATCTGGAATATGATGATGATGATGATGGCCTTTATGATGTCAAAGAGATAGGGCGTTGTGAGGCTTTATGGAGGATAAAAAACAGAGGACAGAAAGGATGCACAAACATTGCAGTCAGTACTGCTGGACCAAACTGATAGTCCTCTCGTTCGTTATTTTGTTTTGGTTTGAGTGTGATAATGGAATTTGTAATTCAATTGTGGAGTGGGTGTTGCTGCCTTCGTTGCTGCTGCTTTTAAAGGTCAGATGTGTCGTCAGTTTTAATGCACTTTCGGACTATAGGAAAAAAATATATATGCACCCACATATACCAGCAAATAGATGTTGTAGTGAGTATGAGGGGGAGAGGTTTACAAGTATATTTACTTATTTACGAGTATGTGGAATATTTTACATGTTTTTTTTTGCGAATTAAAAGTTTTTGGTTAGATTTAACAAAGTTTGATTAATTACTGGATGCAACAATCCGAACAGTGGGAGGTGTTAACATGAGGATCATAATCTTGGCATGGTTTAAGTGAAATCAAACGTAGAAAGAATATTTGAAGCAATTGGCTGTTTTATACCTTACGGAGGTATCAAAGGATATTTAGAATTGAAAACGGGATATATCGAACCACGTTTGAAAGAGCTTCCAAGTAATTAGAACCTCCCCATTTGCAGTATTTTGAAGAGTATACCATTTCCAAAAAGGGGTGTATTTTTTTCATTTCAGGTTATAAGTGCATAAAAACATACTTCGGTATGAAAACTCAATATAACCCACCATATAAATATGCCGGCACTTGATGGGACTCATTCGTCACCCATAGACATACTTACTTACTTACCTGGCTTGTGACAAAACTTTCGTTCCATATGCCGAGCTTAAAAAAGATTTCCAGGCGCGTCGGTCTTTTGCACAGTTTTTCCAATTTGAATGATCATGTTCGGCAATGTTGTCTTCCACTTGATCTTTCCATCTAACTCGTGGCCTTCCCCTTCTGCGTGAGCCATCAGCTGGTTCGATTTGATATGCCTTTTGAGCTGGGGCATCTTTATCCATTCTCACAACATGACCTAGCCAACGCAGTCGCTGCAGCTCAATACGTCTAACAATGTCGGTGTCCGAGAATAGCTGGTACAACTCATGATTCATTCGAGGCGTAATTCACCGTCAACGCAGATCTTTGGGAGAATTTTTCTCTCAAACACTTTAATATCTGCCTCATCTGCTTGCGTAGGTACCCATGCTTCAGATCCAATAATAGCACGGGTGGTATCAGCGTCTTATAGAGTGTGAGTTTGGTCTGGCGGGATGTGGCCTTGCTTTTGAGTTGTTTGCTCTGACCATAGTAGCATCTGTTGGTCATCACTATCCTTCTCCGAATTTCAAAACTGATGTCATTCGTTTTATTTATGGCGGTACCAAGGTATATAAAATCTTTGACTACCTCAAAGCTGTAGTTCTCAAGTTCCACAGTTGGGCCGATGCTATTGGACGTCTTGCCCGTTGATACCATCAACTTGGTCTTCTCGTCATTTACAGTCAGTCCCACTTTGGCCGACTCCTTCTCAATTCATTCAAAAGTGAATGTTACCGCTCGTAATGTTCGACCCACTATGTCGATGTCATCGGCGTAGGCGAGTAACATGTGTTGTTTGGTGTACAGAGTACCATTTCTGTTCATTTTTGCCTCCGTATGACCTTTTCCAGCTGGATGTTAAAAAGGTCACACGACAAACTGTCACCTTGTCTGAATCCTCGTTCAGTATTAAAGGGCTCCGAGAGGTCTTTTCCGACTTTAAATGCTGATCTTGTACCAGTTAAAGTTATGTCAAACGAAGACATGGCTTTAAATACCTCTGAACGGATAGGGCTGTCGAATGCGGATTTATAGTCGACGAATAGGTAGAATGTGGCGATGTGTTTTTGGTGGGGTTTTTCCAGAATTTGGTGCAGAGTGAAAATCTAGTCAATGGTGGATTTGTCAGGTCTGAAGCCGCATTGGTATGGTCCAATAATATCATTGACATTGGCTTCTGTTGTTCACACAGCACGCTGAATAGCACTTTATGTGCGATGGGGAGGAGACTAATTCCTCTATAGTCGTCTTGTCTCCTTTTTTGTGCACATGCATTCATGTAGCCAAATTGTACTAATCAGCTGGTGCATGCTCCTGACCAGCATCTGACCACCAGTCTTGAATAGTTCGGCTGGTAATCCATCGGATCCTGCTGCTTTATTACTCTTGATCTATTATTGCTTCTGGGTCGTCCTCTTCACCGCTACTATTTGATACCAAAATTTTTTCAAAGTGCTCCTTCCAGATCCTCAACACGCTGTCATCAGTTTTCCTTCTTAATCTCTACAGGAAGATGTGCCTGCACCAAAACCTTCGGTTTGGTGTTTTACTCGTTGCTAAAATTTCCAGACTTCATTCTCCTGTACATCGCGATTTGCTAACGCTCATTTATTCTTGTTCTTTCCCCCTTTTCTCCCGATAATTCACCATCAGATTACGTGCTGCTACTGTCTGCAGGGTTGCACTATACGCTGCGTTTTTCACATGAGTAGCATTACGAGACTCCTGATCGTACCATGGGTTTCTTGATGGTGGCTTTAGGTACCCAAGTGTTTTTGCTGCAGTTTGTAGGAAGTGGGCAATTTTTTGCCATTGTCCTTCTATACTATTATCGGGGCAAGATGTGCTTTATTCAAGCAGGTGGATAAGTTGAGCGGAGTAGGTCTCGGCTATCTGTTGTGTTTGCAGCCTTTCGACGTCGAGTTTCCGCGTTGTGTTAAAAGTCAACCAATGACTGGCTGCCGCGAAGTCAATCAACCTCATGCCGTTGTCGGATGTTTCTTCATGAAGGCTGAATTTTCCGACGGTGGGGCCAAAGATATTTTCCCTTCCGATTTTTGCATTAAAAATCTTCTAGCAGAATTTTAATGTTATGTCCAGGACAGCGGTCTTATGCTGTTTCTGGGCCCTCGTAAAATATGTCTTTGGTCTGCTCATCTTTGTCTTCGGTTGGAGCATGGGCGCAAATAAGACTGATGGAGAAGAACTTTGCTTTTATACGGATTATAGCAATTCGCTCATCTACTAGAGTGAGACGAGGTCTTTTATTCTCCTGTTAACCATAAATCAGCAGCCAAATTCATGTATCGTTTCATGGCAGTTATAATACAGTGCGTAATTGTCTGATTTACTTACGCCTGCTATCCCTTTCCATTGCATTTTCTGTAAGGCAATAATATCGGCTTTGTACTAGAGTACATCCGCCAAAGCGAAAACTGCGCCAGTTCTGTCCAACGTGCGCACATTCCAAGTGCAGATTCGCAGATCATGGTCCTTTATACGTTTGCGGGGGTTGTCAACATTAGGGAGGTTTTGCTTTGTTTTTCTTTGATTTTTCATAGTAGGTTGGGTTTTCCGAGAGTGGGCAACTAACCCGAGGCCTTAACCCATTTTTTATAGTTCTTTTGGGTGAACTCTCGCCAGCGATTTTATTATAGTCTGATAAATTCTTATTAAGGTCACACTGTCAGAACAATAAATAGATTGCATCAGAATAATGATCTGCATCGTTGCAAAAATAAATTTAACCAAAGATGAGTATATAATAATCTTGATATGTAACCATTTATATCGCCGATGAATTTATTTAGAAAAAAATGTTAATTGAACTGCCAAAATTGATCGTTTATCAACCTGTTTTTAAAAGTGGAAAAATCATCTCAGATATATATATATATATATTAACAAATGCACTTATTTTTGCTGACAAGTATCCTGCAAATTCTATTAGCTGTAAACTGCGTTTGCCTTCTACTACAATATCAAGTTCACTTCCTATGTCTCACACCAAGAAGGTTCACTCATCCACACCATGTTACACATGCACTTAATCAATATTGATAACACTATAACCTACTTTTTTGTTGTTGCTGTCACACATATTGCAGCCATTACAATCCATATGTTGCAATTTTGCAGAGATCAACTATAAATTGAATTATAACATTAAAAAATGCACTACAGCATCGAATAAGTTGACTTAATGTTCTCAAAGGATATGCATTCGTCATTGTCTACAAAATCGTTGTCGTCATCGGTTGGTTGTGGCTCGTGTGCCATATCCCTTTCGTCTTAACACCCCAACAGCATTCGAATCTAATGGATATTTAATTGCCACAATCTTTTATTGCCTTGAAATCGCAATAGCAAATCGTTATGACTGTCAAGGGAAACTATTTAAAATGTCAAAGTGCGTACACACATTTTTAAAGTATTTCTTAAATCTTCAAAATTTAAAATAAAAAAAGAATTTTGATAATCTAATGTTTTTATTATGGATATTAATGTGGATGAGTGCAGTGTTTGCCAGGACGGTTGTAATTTATGGAAATACCGATGCGATTTTTTTCTGACAGGTTTTTTTGAGTTAATATTGCTAGAATCTGAAAATGTTTGTCCATATTGGTATTATAGGATTTTAAATAGAAAAATATGTCCTTTCTAATGGTGTTTGTCTGATGGACGCAATAAAACCTTGCAGTCAAAGTGCATATAGATGTCTTATTTCCTGGCGGGTTCTTTTTATGTTAATATTGCTTGAATTTGAAAATATTATTATTCTGGGATTTTAAAGAGGAAATAACGACCTTTCATTGTGGCTTGTCGAATCGAAATTATATATACACCTTACGTATGGTTTTTTTATTGTAAGGATAATATTATGTTTATATGTCCACTTGTAACGCCTTAAAAATAATTTCCCACTTGAGTTAAGGAATGTTAGCTTCGTAATGCACTGTTAGCTTCGTAATTGTGAATCACCCTGTGTGTTAAACATAACAAAAGCTGATTTTTTCTTCGTAGGGTTCAAGTCGTAACTAAAAGCTCAGACTGTGTTTGCAAAATTCGTAAGGTTGTGGTTTTCTGTTAAAACTAAACTTAACACTGAATGTAAAGAGCTTTACAGAACATTTGCTGCTATATACGGTTCTTACAAAAGTAACAGTTAAAAACGGTGTTGAGTTCGGTCTTTCCGAACGTTTTATTCAATCCACCTCTTGGTTGACATTCCAAATGCCTAACATGGGGCAATGTCATAGTAAAATTCGGTGAGAAGAAAACACTGATCTTGGAAATTTGGACTAAGAACTTGGATATGCCAAAATTTACCTTCGACATTAGAAATATTTATTGAAAAAGTTGTCTACGAACCAAGATTCCGGAATGCAGTCACTTCATACTGCCAAATATAGTCGCTTCAGTTAAGAAATTCACATAGAATGGTAACTATACCTAAAGATCGATCGATATTTATAATATTTGGTAGGAGCCAAGGTATATTAAGAAGGTAACCGTATCAAACCAGCTGATGGTAACATTATATGTCATAACAATTTGTTGTTGTTTTTGATTTTTTTTCAAACCCATTTCGAAACAAGAATTTAAAAATTGAAATATATTTGAAAATAAAGAATAAAAAAGGATAAAAAGGCATACCGGTAGGCTATGGAGATGATATTTCTTTAAGAAGTCAATGGAATCAAAAACAAGACTTTGGGATCGAAAAGAAGATTTGGTTCGATAGGACGTTTTTGTCTTTATTATATATTGTTTTAAAACATTTCATGTGAGGGCATGATAAAACTACGTAAAGAAAGCTTAAATCTTGTTATCTCTCACTACATCCGATGTCACCAACATTATCACATTTAAGGCGCACTTTTGATGTATTTTTCTACTCAAAAATCAGATATTTACACAACTTATTTTAAAATTTTTCAATTTTCAAAAAGTAAACAAATATTTTTCTTTTTTCAAAATGCTTAATTGTGATTGGTTGAATTTAATTTGCTTCGAGTTTTTTATGTCACGGCGAAATTAGTATTATTCGCCTGGTAAACAATTTTGACATATCATGTTCCCAATTCGCCGATGCGGCTACCTTGTATATCTACCTTGGTAGGAGCTTTGGCAACCCAATGAAACTTCAAAATATCAAATTAGAGTCAACATGTCTGAAGTCCTCAAAATACAGAAAACAAGAAAAATAGTGGTTATGTAGAAATTTGTAAATTGTCTGCCAGTAGGTTGTTATACTCTTAGAAAATGAAATACAAATTATAGAGATTGATGATTGAAATCTAGACTAGGAGCTTTAACATACCAAAAAGTAAGCGGGACTTCTGTATGTAATATATTTGGAAACATTGACCTGTATTGAAAATGTTCTGGGGATAAGTATTTTCTTTACCACGAATCGTGGAACCTTTATGTGGAGGCTTTGTCAATGATCATTTTCCGCTCAGATGTAGTATGCTAGCATCCAAAACCGCGAAATACCGAATGTTAGAGAACTTAAAATCAATCATTTTTTCGCATATAAAGCGCTATCCAGCGTGCTGTGTGAAAGGCTGAAGCCAATGATCAATGACATTATGGACCATACCAATGCGGCTTCAGGCTTGGCAAATCCACCATTGACCAGATTTTCACTATTCACCAGATCCTGGAAATGACCCACGATAAACACATCGAGGGATTCCATCTCTCGCATTCGACAGCCCTATTCAAAGATGTAGGACAACTTTGAGTGGCACAAGATCAGCAGTTAAAGTCGGAAAGGACCTCTCGGAACTCTTTAATACCGAACGAGAATTCAGACAAGATGACAGTTTGTCGTGTGACCTTTTTAACATCCTACTGGAAAAGGTCATACGAGAAACGAGATGTGAACAGAAATGGAACTCTGTACACCAAACAGCATATGTCACTCGTCTACGCCGACGACATCGACATAATGGGTCGAACATTGCGAGCATTAACAGCCACCTTTGAACGAAAGTGGGACTGGCAGTAAATGGCTAAAAGACCAAGTTGGTGGTATCAACACGCAAGATGTCCCGTAGGCTCGGGCCAACTGTAGGTAGTGAAAGATAAAATAAATAAATAAATCTAATGACATCAGATTTGATTACGCAAGCAGATGAAGCAGCTCTAGGAGTGTTTGAGAGAAAATTTCTCCGAAAGATCAATGGACCGACCTGCGTTGCCGGTGAATATCACCGTCGAATGAACCATGAGCTATACCATATATTCTTGGATAATGACATAGTCAGACCTATCGAGCTGAAGCGACTACGGTGGCTAGGCCACGTTGTGTGAATGAGAATCACCCAGCTCAAAAGGCATATAAAAGCGAGCCCACTCAGAAGGGGAATGCCTCGAATCCGATGGAAAGATCTAGTAGAGAATGACATATCAAAGCATGGTCTTTCAAATTTAAAAAATGCGCACAAAATCGACGCGCATGCTCCTGATCAGCGTCTGACCTCCAGTCTTCAATAGTTCGGCTTGTAACCCATCTGCACCTGCTGCTTTATTATTCTCCAGCCGATTAATTGCTATTCTGACTTCATCTTGGCTAGGTGGTATACACTCTATACCGTCAACTCTTATTGGTTCTGGGGTATCTTCTTCACTGCCACTGTTTGATACCAGAAGCTTTTCAAAATGCTCCTTCCAGATCCTTAGCACGCTATCTGTATTTGTCAGTAGGTTTCCATCTTCATCTCTACAGGAGGATGTGCCTGCGCCAAAGCCTTCGGTTTGGTGTTTTACTCGTCGGTAAAATTTCATTCTGACTCCCGTACATCTCGATTTGCTCACATTCACGTTTTTCTTGTTCTTTCTTCTTGCTTCTGAAAATATGTTTCTCCTCTCTCCTTTTCTCTCGATAATTTTCCATCACATTATGTGTTGCCACTGTCTGCAGTGTTGCCCTGATCGTACCAAGGGTTTTTTGATGGTGGTTTTTGGAACCCAAGTGTTGCTTTTGCTGCAGTTTGTAGGGAGTGGGCAATTCTTTGCCATTGTGCTTCTACATTTTTATCGGGGCAAGGAGTGCTTTCGTCAAGCTGGTGGGTAAGTTGAACGGAGTATGCTTCTGCTATCTGATGTGTTTGCAGCTTTTCGTCGCCGAGTTTTCGTGTTACATTAGATCGCACCTTTGCTGCTACATTAAGACGGGTGCGAACCTTGGCTGCCACAAGGTAATGATCTGAATCGATATTAATAAACAGGTATTGAGTGAATAAAACTTTAAATTAGACTGAGAACCGTTATTATTAAACAGTATTCGTATATGTACGTTCCCCTCACTTACACCACAGTGGTATCCTGCAATTCCACTAAACCCCAAACAATTTATGTTATTGACATTTAACAATTTTGCCTCACAAAAAAACAAAATCAATTTGCTTCATTCAACCGACAATTGCTGGCCAATTTGTTAAGGACAATATAAATTGAAAATCTATGACAAAAAAGAAAAAAAAAAACAAAATGAAATGTTACCACACTTCCGGTGTCGTTTGTTTGTTTTAAATGTCAATAACACAAAATAATATGACAAAATATTTTTTGTCTGTAAAAATTATATGACAATTTGTTGTCAAGATACTTCAAAACATAATCACTCACATGCACACACAAACACACTTGACAACCTTACTCCCACACCTGCGACATATATGTGGGTTTTTAACTAAACCTCCACTTCATACCAAAGAAGCAAAGGAATACAAATACTTGTGTGTGTGTGTGGGGATGAACCTTTAAGAAATTAATTGACCACATGCAAGGAACAAAGGACATTCGTACAAACCAAAAAAATATGAAAAAAGAAAATTGGAAAACAATCAAAACAATAGGACATTCAAATAGCACACATGTATGAAAGGTTGTTATTACTGAAAAACAGGACGAAGGAACCACAAAAAATATTGTTCGTTTTTTAACGGGACGAACAACTACTGCCTCGAAATTATACAACAATTATTAGTCTTGTTTGCCATGTAGTTGACAATATGACAATTTTAGTTTTGTCGTTTTACAAATTGTCCTCAAACTGTGAACTCCTCCTACTTTTTTCCCATCTCCAACCAACAGGTGTATCATATCGTACCACAACCTTACAAACTTTGCTATTGGAATATTCAACAATTAAGGATATCTATTTGTTCGGCGAATACAATTGCCATCGCAGAAGAAAAAAACTATAAATTGACCACAACGAATACCACTACTTGGAGAAATGGAACGCCGAGGTCATTGTGGTTAAATTATTCGCATACTAGCATTGGTTTTATAGAATTCCAATTGCAACAAATCAATTGTACTTGCCACTATTTGTATGATTGTTTTCATATTAATTTTGGGCTCGGAAAAAGTAATGGCTGGTAGAATGTGCTGAAGGTAGCCTCTACAGACTGGCCTGAATGCAATCTCTATAGACTGATTCAAGTTAATTTCTAGACAGCCTTTTAGTCTTACTCAAGACTGGTTCAATGCAATTTCTATAGACTAGTCTGAAGGCAGTCTACGTAGAGTGGACTCAAGACAGCGCTCATGGCACTATATATAGACAGGCTCAAAACATTTTATATAGACTGTGCTGAAGACAACCAATATAGGCTGGCTCATGACATTATATATGGGTTCGATCATAAAGGTCTATATAGGCTGTCTGACAAGGCAATCTATATAGGCTGGCTTCAAGGCAGTCTATATATAGGCTGGCTGACAAGGCAGTCTATATATATGCTGGCTGACAAGGCAGTCTATATATAGGCTGGCTGACAAGGCAGTCTATATATAGGCTGGCTGATAAGGCAGTCTATATATAGGCTGGCTGACAAGGCAGTCTATATATAGGCTGGCTGACAAGGCAGTCTATATATAGGCTGGCTGACAAGGCAGTCTATATATAGGCTGGCTGACAAGGCAGTCTATATATAGGCTGGCTGACAAGGCAGTCTATATATAGGCTGGCTGACAAGGCAGTCTATATATAGGCTGGCTGACAAGGCAGTCTATATATAGGCTGGCTGACAAGGCAGTCTATATAGGATGACTGACAAGGCAATCTATATAGGCTGGTTCATGGTAGTCTGTATAGGCTGGCTGACAAGGCAATCTATATAGGCTGGTTCATGGTAGTCTGTATAGCCTGGCTCATGGCCACAAAGCAATCTATATAGGCTGGCTTATGGCAGTCTATGTAAGGTGGCACATGGCAGTGTTATATATTACAACGGTGTTATATATTCTCTTTCTTAGACAACAGACCCACAGCTAGACCTTCACTATATATATTTGAAATGAAAATCCATGTTCGCTACGTGAAAAAGCTGACTAATGGCAGTCCATATAGACAGGCTGAGGACATTATCTGTAGCCTGATATATTAATTTTGCTTACCCCTAATATTCCCCTTTTGCTTGCATATTGTAATTATCACTATATGTAAAAGTAAATAATGTCAGGTTACCTGAATCAATAAATTGGTGAAAATGCACATGCGAACATACATGCATACATACTCGTGTGTCAGTGTGTTCCCTACTATGCTATGCATATGTAATTGTCATTATGGGGCCAATTGACAAATTAGCAAATAAATGTTTAATTAATTGCCAATGTTAATTATGGGGTTTTAACCTCTTGGCCACAAGTTAAGTTGTCTTTGGGTAATTTTTGTCTCATGTCAGAGTGATGAAAATAATTTTGAAATGTATGAAACTAATAATGAATATGAAAACGATCATACATTTGCATATGAATTAGAATAAAAAAGTTTACATTGTGCTATTGTTGGATAAGATTTTAGTTGAAATATACTTGGTTCTAAAATTGATATTTCGGTGAGTCGTATTTTTAATCTGTGTTATATTATATGTAAATGGTTTATTTAATGTGATTTACGATTAACACAATTTTGTATTGAATGAATTTGAAAGCTGTAAACAGGTTTACTTGTACACTTCCTCAAATTATTTCGGTCAAATAAAATTCATTAATTTGCATTTATTGTAACACCTGGCATCTCACATGTATATATTTAAAAACCTGCAAAAGATTTTATCAATATGTCGATGAAACACAAAAAGATATTTTTTTAATAAATATGCTATGCAAAGATAATTTTTCACAATGCAGTTGGACAATCCGTTTATATGCCAAAAAATCAAATTTTTCTGTAATACCTATGGAACAATTTTTCTTTAAAACCAACAAAAGCAAGAACAAACCAGTGGGCGGAGCAGTATATTTGGACGGAGCCGACCATTCTATACCCTACACACTTCCAAGGAACTCAAACTTTCTTCCGAGTCTGGGCAATATGTCGAAATGTATCCTCTTGCCAATTAGAAATCAATGGCACCTCTTCCTTACACTGACTTATTTTCCGAATATTACTAACATTCAGTACAGCCCTTCAAATTAGTTGTCCAGATTCCCCTCACCGTGGGTTGTGTTGTGAGGTTAGGCTTTCAATTGTGGCCTAGAGATTGACTCGAAAAAACACAACAAAATAAGTTTTCGGTCCACTTCATCCCAAAATTAGTATCTGATCATCACAGAAAATTATAGGCGTTGTCCTTGACCATAACTGGAACCTCATGGAACATTTCAAAGCCACCAGCGCTATATTTCCGCCCTCCAGTGTGGTAATGGTTTATTAAATAATATCTGAATACGTAAGCACCTGTAAATATTTAAGTGTAACTCCCACATCCGAGTACATGCGACAATAAAATTGGTATCAATTTAAAGGCCAACCACTCCTCTTGGATATACTATCAATTTCTCGGCTCTATGTCCTTCAGGAGTAAATATATACGCTATATAATACAAATTTTGTCAGGGTCAATTTGTCCCGCTATATATTGACCGATCTTTATCAAAACAACCCAACACATTCTTTGGCCCAATCTCCTTCTCCATGAAAAAATTTCCAGATGTTTGGACCATAATTGCGGCCTCTGGAGCGACCAGAAAAACCGACAAAAATTAAGTATTTGGTCCAGTTCATCCCTTAAAAATGACCCGATCTTTAGCAAAAACAATAGGGGTCTTCGTTGGGCCGAACCCATCCTACATGCAAAATTTCGTGAAGATTGGCCCATAACTGTGGCCTGTATCGTGTTTACAAATTATAATGGACAGACGGACACACATGTCTAGATCGACTCAGCTAGTTGAGATATGACGATCGGTATACTTAAAGGTGGGTCTAGGACCAATATTTCGCGGCGTTACAAACTCTTGGGGCTGCACAAAGCTATAATACCCTGACAACATAGTTGTGTAGGGTATAAAAAATATGCATATTTTTGTTAATTTCTTTTGAGTATTCAAAGAAATGTATACAAAATTATAAGGATCGATAATATAATATTTGAAACATTTTATTGATAATATTTATACCCTACACAACTATGTTGTCAGGGTATTATAGCTTTGTGCAGCCCCAAATGTTTGTAACGCCGCGAAATATTGATCCTAGACCCACCTTTAAGTATACCGATCGTCATATCTCGACTAGCTGAGTCGATCTAGACATGTGTGTCCGTCCGTCCGTCCGTCTGTCCATTATAATTTGTAAACACGATACAGGCCACAGTTATGGACCAATCTTCACGAAATTTTGCATGTAGGATGGGTTCTGGCCAATGAAGACCCCTATTGTTTTTGGAAAAGATCAGTTAATATTTAGGGGATGAAATGGACCAAATACTAAATTTTTGTCGGTTTTTCTGGTCGCTCCAGAGGCCGCAATTATGGCCCAAACACCGCGAATTTTTGCATGGAGAAGGGGATCGGGCCAGAGAATAAGCATGCATGTTTTGATAAAGATCGGTCAATATTTAGCGGGTCAAATGGACCCTGACTTTTGTGTGAAAAATGACAAAATTTGTATTCTATGGCATATATGTTTACTCCTGGAGGATGTAGACCCTAGGAGTTGATAGCATATCCAAGAGGAGTGGTTGGCCTTTAAATTGATACCAAATATAGTGATGTATCTACTCAGATGTGGGAGTTACAGTCAAATATTTACAGGCGCTTACGTATTCAGATATTATTTAGTAACCCATTACCACATTAGAGGGAGAAATATCGCGCTGATGGCTTTGAAATTTTTCATGAAGTTCCAGTTATGGTCAAGAACAACGCCTACAATTTTCGGTGATGATCAGATTAAAATTTTGGGATGAAATGGACCGAAAACATAATTTTTTGTGTGTTTTCGAGTAGAGTTAATCCGAAAATCACAACACAACCCACCGTGAAGGTAATCTGGACAAGTAATTAGAAGGACGGTACTGAATATTCGAAAAAAGTAAGGAAGAGGTGTTGTTGACCTCTAATCGGACAAGAGGGGGCAAATATCACGAAATATTACTCAGACTCGGAATAAACATCCTCAGAAAGTTAGAGTTCGTGGTAGTTGTGTAGGGTATCGCATGGTCGGCCCCGTCCGACTATACTGCTCCGCTCACTGGTTTTAAAGCTTCCTGTGTCTATTTCCATTTTTGAACAAATTTCACTATTCAAAAACCTAACCAAAATGTCCAATTAATTTAATAAGTTAGTTATTTAATAATTTTCTATTTGAACTTACCCTTTTAAAAATCACACCCTGGGTAGTGTCCAATAACAACAAGCAGCATGACAACATAAACAAGAAGAGTTGCATTAGCACTCTCCAATGTTAGAACCTTTACTCTGACACTTCTTTATGGGGTTCAATTTCTGACAATAACACACATGTACATACATATCAACATTTGCACGAAGCTCTCATTGAAACGATTAGAAAAAAAAACACCCGAACGAAAGATCTTAGTTAAACGTAAACAAATCACAACCGGCAAACATAACAACAACAACACGATAGTAATTCTCTCACGCACTGCACACACGAACGAATTCGACGACGAAAGGAAAAGAAAAACAAAACATTTGCCGGCCCGAAAAAAGAAACATACAATTTGAAATGAAATACTACAGAAAACACTTGGATTTAACAATAATTATATAATAAATGTATTATATTTATATATGTATTATATAATATAAAAAAATGTCGGAATAAAAATCTAAAATTTTGTATTTAAGATCATATAAAGGCACATAGTTTTGAAAAAATAGCAATTTTTATTTGAACCCTCGACAAAACACCGAAAACCTAATAATCACTCCCTTAAGGGAACCCCCCCATTCTCGATTTTATTTTTTCAAGATTTTCAATGGGCTGGTAAATCAAAACCAATGCTTGTTAAGGTTTGTAACTTAACACATATATACTTGAAGATTTAAATTAGAAGAAAAATAATTTACAAAAAATTTTTGTTATTGTTTTGTTGTTGTTTTTTGTAATTAAAGAAAAGTCCTTATTTTTGATGGCGGAAATGATAACTCCTCACTGAAACATCGGAATCCGAAAATTCCAACGGTGTTAGAAGGAGTACATGTCTGGCTCTCGTATGAACTAGGATTATTGACTTCGCTCCAAAATTAACAAAATGGTGGACCTTTGAAAAAATATTTTTGGAAAATCGCCGATTTGTCTCCAAAACCCATGTTAAAAAATAAGGAAGATCTCCCCCGATTGGCTTTATCCTAGTTCATACAATAGCTATACACTCACAGAGAAACGTGTAAAAATTTGAAATCGATTGGGTTATTAGTTTTTGAGTTATCGTGCCCGCCATTCGCAAAAAAATGTTTAGAGAAAAACGCGTTTAAAGTTTGAGAAGCCCTTCAGCCGTCACTTGATGCTGACACAATAAATCGGCTATATCTTCAAGAGTTCTTGAGATTCTCATTTGAAATTTTGTATGGACATTCTTGAATTAGTGTAGATTCGAATTATATCAACAACATTTTTGACCCCGAGAATGGGGGGCGGGGGTTCCCCTTAAGCGAAACACAATTAAACATAATAATTTTTTAAGAAGTCAAAATTTAAGAGTTTATCTTTTGTTTCATTGTACGTACAAACAACACTGCAAATCAGGGTGCGCAAAAATTCGCTCGCGAATGATTCAAAATACATTCTTTTCGTTTTGTGCCTATTTTAGGAATGCATTTATGGCGATAAATTCTTTACCAAACGAGCATTCGCCAAAAAATGTTCGCACACACACACATAATAAACGAGTGAGAGCACACAACAACGTTCGTTCGTTTCGTTTGGTGGTTGAAATTCTTTCTGACATTCTCTCACGAATGAAAACGAATGATTGTTTTCATTCGAATTCTCCAGAATGCTCAAAATGGCAACAACAATAACAACAAACGTTTGTGAAAGAAAACAACCACCGATCAGTCTCGTTTCAGCTGTTGATGAAGGTGGTTGTGTTATCGCTTGTTTTCATGTTTTTCAACGTAGCAATGTATTATTGCAGATGAAGTTTTTCGAGAGAGCAAGAGTTACTCTCACACACTTTGTGTCGGTGTGACCAAACAAATGCATATGTATTTGTTGCCGACCGCTGTTCCACATACATTCTTTCATTGTTTTTAACAGTGCTCGCGAGAATTCGAGAACATTTGTTTTTTGAGTTCTTCAAAAGAATATTTTTCGTACAATGCGAAAATTCGCGAGAGAATGCAAATGCTATCATTAAAATAATTATGAATTGTTAATGAAAGTGTTAAATATTATTTAATAGTTTCATAATAATGTTGTTTGTATAAAAGAGTATACTAAGTCCACCATATACTTAGTCGAAATGGGTTCAAATGTATACAGTGCCTGACAATCAATAGAAATTTAAAAAAATAATAATTTTTATTATTTAGGAAGATTTGCAACTCTATATGAATTCAAAATATGAAATTACAGTCAATTCGGTTGAAAAAATGTACCCAATCTCTCCAAAATACCGTAATTTGGGAGGTACCGTCATATGGGGGCTATCTTAAGTGGATGAATATTGAAAATTCTTAATAGGAAGATGTGACAGACTATAAAAACTAAAAATACCAAAAATCCCCAAAATACCGAATAAGAGGATGTACCGTTATATGAGGGCTATCGAAAAATTGGCGCTACCGTTATATGAGGCCATTAACAAAACATGGACTAATATGTCCCATTTTCAATACCAAACATTATATGAATAATAAAAATGTACATATGTTCAACAGAATAAAGTTTGTCGAAGAGCACGTTCATTGGCCTAGAGAAAAATATCATTTAGAATACAATGAATGGTCTGTGTCTGTTGCAGATCTAGCCAGTAGAAAGTGTCATGCAGAACAATGGCAATTCCTTGAAGACACTTTGCATACAACAACCCAGTAGAAAGTGGCTTGCAGCCAACATTAACGAACGAATCGTGCAAGACAATGGCAATTCCTTGAAGACACTTTGCATACAACAATGTGAGATCCTTGACGAAATTTTCACACAAGTGTCGCAGTATTCATGCAAGACAACTTGGGCGACAAGGTAAGCGAAGTTGTCGTTGACGACAACACTCGATTCAGACTATTTTTGTTTTGTTTTCATATTTCGAGAAGAACGACATTTTCGACGACATATCATGTGTTTAGTCATGAATGACAATTCCATAAATTTCGTCAACGTTTCGTCAATGAAATTGTCACGAAAGAGAGTATTTTCTACTGGGTCTGTCCCTATAGCTCAATCCTCAACAGTAATTTTAATTTCTAATTTCAGGTTTTCAGCTCTATCCGTTCACCCAAAATCCAAATTGTACTAAATTTATTACCATTTAGTAGTTTCGTACCCATAAGTACGAATTTCCTGAACTCCTCAATCCTACACTTCAACAGTCATTTTAATTCCCAATTTCAAGACTCCAGTTCTATCTGTACACCCAAATCCAACTTGTATCAAATTTTGTACTTTTAGTCTTCTACTCCAAAAGTAATCCTAATTCATATTTTCAGGACTCCATCTCTATACGCTTAAATAAATGTAAATAGTACCAAATTTAGTACTTATCATACACATAAGTACTCAAAATTTCATGCTTCTAGCTTCAGCCGTTTCGTCTGGGCGATGATCTCACAGTCACTCACTCGCTTATCACTAAGCTACTTTATATACTAAGGTTATATAAGGCATTCTCGATTTCATTTATTAACAAGCAATGACCCTTATTCCGGGGTCAATGACCCTTAATCCGGATTAAGCTTTAATCTCCTCAGTGACCCCTAATCCGGGGTCAATGACCTTTAATCCGGGGTCAATGACCTTTAATCCGGTGTCAATGACCCTTAATCCGGATTAAGCCTTAATACCCCTCATTGACCTTTAATCCGGGGTCAATGACCCTTAATCCGGGGTCAATTACCTTTAATCCGGATTAAGCCTTATCCCCTCAAGGGTCACTGAGGGGATTAAGGTTTAATCCGGATTAAAGGTCATTGACCCCGGATTAAGGGTCACTGAGGGGATTAAGGGTCATTGAGGGGATTAAGGGTCACTGAGGGGATTAAGGGTCATTGACCCCGGATTAAGGGTGACTGAGGGGATTAAGGCTTAATCCGGATTAAGGGTAATTGACCCCGGATTAAGGGTCACTGAGGGGATTAAGGGTCATTGAACCCGGATTAAAAGTCATTGACCCCGGATTGAGGGTGACTGAGGGGATTAAGGCTTTATCCGGATGAAGGGTAATTAACCTCGGATTAAGGTCATTGATGGGATTAATGGTTATTGAGGGGATTAAGGCTTAATCCGGATTAAGGGTAATTGACCCCGGATTAAAGGTCATTGAGGGGGATTATGGCTTAATCCGTATTAAGGGTGACTGAGGGGATTAAGGGTTATTAACCCCGGATTAAAGGTCATTGATTCAGGATTAAGGGTCATTGACTCAGGATTAAGGCTTAATCCGGATTAAAGGTCATTGACCCCGGTTTAAGGGTCATTGCTCGGTAATAAATTAATTTGAGAATGCCGTATATAACCTTAATATATAAAGGAGCTTAGTGATAAGTGAGTGACTGTGAGATCATCGACCAGACGAAACGGCTGAAGCTAGAAGTATGAAATTTTGAGTACTTATGTGTATGATAAGTACTAAATTTGATACTATTTGCATTTATTTGAGAGTATAGAGATGGAGTCCTGAAAAGAGGAATTAGGATTAGTTTTGGAGTAGAGGACTAAAAGTACAAAATTTGGTTCAAGTTGGATTTAGATGAACAAATAGAACTGGAATCTTAAAAGTTGGATTGTAGGATTGATGAGTTTAGGAAATTCGTACTTATGCGTACGAAAGTACTAAATGTTACTAAATTTAGTACAATTTGGATTTTGGGTGAACGGATAGAGGTGAAAACCTGAAATTTGGAATTCAAATTACTGTTGAGGATTGTACTATAAAGACAGCTTTGGGAATTCATATTTATGTGTACGAATAGTACTAAATGGAACTAGATTTGGTACAATTTGGGTTTAAGTGAACGGAGAGATCTGGAAACCTAAAATTTGGATAATAGTTATTGTTGAAGTGTAGAATTGAGATATGAAAGTAAAGTACTTATGTGTGCTAAATGGTACTATATTTGGTACAACTTGATTTTGTGCAAACGGATAGGCTGGACTTCAGAATTTTGGAATTAAAATTACTGTTGGAGTGTAGGATTGATTTGGTTTAGGAAATTCGTACTTATGGGAACAAAACGTACTAAATGGTACTAAGTATTTTATCATTTGTTTTCGTGTGAACAGATGGGGCTGGAATTCTGCAATTGGGGTTTACAAATACTGTTGGAATGTATGTGTACCAAAAGGTACTAGACTTGGTACAATTTCGATTTAATAGAAATGGAAACCGGATAGAAATGGAAAACTGAAATTTCAATTAAGTTTACTCTTAGAGAACATGATTGAGGTAGTTAAGAACGAACAGAACTAAATGGTTTCGATTTGAGTGAAAGGATAGACATGGAAAACCTAAATTTGGAATTAAAATTACAGGATTAAGGTATGGATTAAGGAATTTCGTACTTAAAGATACTAAAACACTAGATGGTACTAAATATGGTACATTGTGGTTTGTGTGAACGGACTGAGCGGCAATCCTAAATTTTTGAATTAAAATTACTGACAGAAGTGTAGGATTGAGGCATTGAAAAGTCGTAATTATATGTACTAAATTGTACTAAATTTGATCAAATTTAAATTTGGCTGAACTGATAGAGATGGAAAAGTCATATATCGTGTAAGGCAATGACAATTCCTTCAAGACCCTTTGCAGACAACAATGTGAAATCGTTGACGAAATTTGCACGCAAGTGTCGCAGTATTTATGCACGACAACTTGGGCGACAGGGTAAGCGAAGTCGTCGTTGACGACAACTTCAGCGACTAATCTCCCTACTTTTCGTTAACGACAGATTCACTTCCTGTCGTTTATACATTAGTTGATGACTGATGCATAAACGTTGACGAAACGTTGATTTCGTCAACGTTTCGTTAACGAAATTGTCACGCAAGAGAGTATTTTCTTCTGGGCATTTTAAATGTTCCAGTTAGATATTGATCAAAGTGATTTACTATTTTTACGGATTTTAGGCACAAATGTCAGCCAAAGTTTATATTTTGGATTTTCAGAGGATAAAATACATATTTGGTATATTGAAGACCAACATATATAGACCTTAATATCTACAATGGAGGAAGCGGTAGAATTATTCACATACAATGGAAATCAAAGCGGAAATTCTAATTGTAGCAAATCGGTTTCTCCTATGCGAACTTTTTAATTATTTATGACGAATTCATTGCCAAACAAACTTTTTTTAAAAAAAAAAGACATAATGTGTAATCTTAAATTAAATTAATATTAAATTTCGTACGAGAATTTATTTTATATTTGTTTGTGTCAATTGTGCGATTTTTTAATGTGCAATTCGATTCGATTTTTTACGTATATTGTAGCAATACATTGTTTAGCATTGGCAACACTGTTTTGCTCCTGTTTGATCATTCCTTCGGTTACCGAATGAAGACAGCCAGTCAGGTATTTTGTTATTTAATAGCAATTGTTGACATTTATATATGTCTGTATATATGTATGTATTTAAAAATGAGAGACACAAATGCGAATTGTTTGAATTCTCCCACATGCATTGTTTACAATTTATCTGTGAATGAGAAATCTATTGTTTTTTTCTTACGATTTTGTGGCTCTGTTGGGGAGAGAGTAATTGTTGTTGTTTTTTGCCGGCTTGAGATATTTAACAGTGATCTCATTTGTTACATTATTTTTGAAATTGGATAAACACTAATTCTGTTTACAAATATTATTGATAATTATTCCATTATCATATATTCATTAGCATTTTATGCAAATTTAATTTATTAACAAACATTTAAAAATACACAAACAAGTGTCAAAGAGAGTCGTTCTCTAGCGGTTGCTAGAATTACCCCATTCAAAGAATTTAAATGAGACATCGTTAAAAATGTTACTCATATTGTAATAAATTCATTGAGTGGTCAGTGTGGTAAATTTGTCTACAACTGTTAATATAAATAGTAGTAGACACAGTGGGTTGAAGAGTTAATAGACTGGAGAATTTTAATATAGCAAATCAATCGTTGGACATATCAATAAATGCCGAATTAATTATTTAGGAGTCTTGGAGGCACAGAAAATGATAATTATAGGTCCATCATTTGATATAGCCCCCCTATATAGGTCTCGACTCAGTTTCAGTTAAATGGTATTTTCTCACCTCAAAAGTTGTAATTTTGACTTCCGGTCGTGACATGACAAACATCTTTGCTCAAAGTAAACATCGTTCCCAATTTTCGATATTTTTTATGGTATTAGCCACAGTTTCCAACCGAAGTGGAGGGTGACTTAAATCTGTCCTGAAACTGATCAACATAGGTCCATGTTTTATCATAGATTCCATATAAAGGTCCCACCCAATTTTAGGTATTTTGAAGGCTTTATGCGAGGAGATTGTAATTTTGTTCTTTGAATTCATGGCTAATAAAAAATTTGTCGATATGGTCTATATATTTTGGGCACAAAATAAAAACAAAAAGCGTTTCGGCGAATTTTTAGTATATTCCCGCTGAATTTCTTGTAGTAGGCTTTCCGGAATACAGACGAATAAAAAAAATACTTCCCGAAAAATCGTAAGGTTATAAACTTCATGAAGAAAATTTTCGATATGATTCCATGTTTTGGGGACTATGTCCCTTATAAATATTTGAGGCCTCAAGAGTTTGTAACGTCGCGAAATATTGGTCCTAGACCAACTTTTAAGTAGACCTGTGCGTCCGTCTGTTCATTATAATTTTTCAAACACGATACAGGCCAGAGTTATGGACCAATCGTCACAAAATTTTGCATGTAGGGCGGATTCTGGCCAAAGAAGTGCCCTATTGGCTTTGGTAATGTTCGGTTAATATTTAGAGAACGAAATTGGCCAAAAAACATAATTTTTGTCTACGTTTCTGATCGTTCCAGAGGCCGCAATTATGACCTAAACATCACAAAATTTTGCCATGTGGAAGGGGATCTGCCAAAGAATAAGGATGAATGTTTTAATCCGTGAATATTTAGGGGGTCAAAGGAACCCAGATTTTTGTGTGAAAATTAAAAAAGATTTACAAGCGCGTCGGTCTTGTGCGCAAGTCCACAAATTTGGAAGACCACGTTCCACGATGTTGTTTTCTACTTGGTCTTTCCATCTAATTCGTGGCCTTCCCCTTCTACGGGAATCATTAGTAGGCTCGTTTTTATATGCCTTTTGAGCTGGGGCATTTTCATTCATCCGCACAACATGGCTTAGCCACCGTAGTCGCTGCAGCTCAATACGACTGACTATGTCGATGTCCGCGTATAAATTGTAAAGCTCGTGGTTCATTCGACGCCGATATTCGCCGTCGACGCAGATCGGCCCGTAGATCTTTCGGAGAATTTTTCTCTAAAACACCCCAAGAGCTGCTTGCGCAAGTACCCATGCTTCTGATCCATATAATAGCACGGGTAGTATCAGCGTCTTGTAAAGTGTGAGTTTGGTCTGGTGGGAGGTGGCCTTGTTTCTAAACTGCTTACTTAGACCATAGTAGCATCTGGTGGCCATCACAATCCTTCTCCGAATTTCAAAACTGATCTCATTCGTTTTATTTATGGCGGTACCAAGGTATATAAAGTCTTTAACTACCTCGAAGCTGTAGTTCTCAAGTTCCACAGTTGGTCCGAGTCTACTGGATGTCTTGCGCGTTGATAGCATCAGCTTGGTTTTCTCGCCGTTTACTGCCAGACCCACTTTGGCAGACTCCTTTTCAATTTGTTCAAAGGTGGCTGTTACCGCTCGCAATTTTCGACCCATTATATCGATGTCATCGGCGTAGGCGAGTAACATGTGTTGTTTGGTGTACAGAGTGCCATTTCTGTTCACCTTTGCGTCTCGTATGACATTTTCCAACAGGATGTTAAAAAGATCTCACGACAAACTGTCACCTTGTCTGAATCCTCGTTCGGTATTGAAGGGCTCCGATAGGTCCTTTCCTACTTTAACTGCTGACCTTGTGCCACTTAAAGTAATCCTGCATAGCCGTATTAATTTTGCAGGAATGCCTAACGCAGACATGGCTTTAAACACTTCTGAACGGATAGGGCTGTCGAATGCGGCTGTATAGTCGACAAATATGTAGTATGAGTCGATATGTTTTTCGTGGGTCTTTTCCAGGATTCTGGTCAATGGTGGATTTGCCAGGTCTGAAGCCGCATTGGTATGGTCCGATGATGTCATTTACCATTGGCTTCAATCGTTCACACAGCACACTGGATAGCAATTTATATGAAATGTAAAGGAGACTTATTCCTCTATAGCGCAGATGGCTCGGAAATTTTTGCATGAGGTTCCGTGTTAATTTTAATATTTTTCTCCAGGTAAAAATGATTCGGAAAAGATTCTGCAGGGAGCTGTTGACCTCTAATCGGCCAAGAGTGTGCAAATATCGCGAAATATGACCCAGGCTTGAAATATAGATCGGCAGAGATGTAGAGCTCAGTGGTAGTTGAGTCGGTCCAGTCCAGTGGTTTTTGGTGTGTTGTAGTGCCTAGCCTAGTTTTCTAAAGTCAGTGTCTGTGATTATCTCAGGGTATAAATAACCTATCGGAGTCTATGAAAAGTACTGCCCGGCCGAACATAAAATGTGTAATCTTCAGGACTTAAATTTTTTAATAAAATAATTGCAGGCGACATTTTTGCTACAGGACTACATATACTACACAAAAATATAGTCCTGATAGTCTACGATTTTTGTCTGCAGGAAAAAGGAATTCTCTATAGAAAAACACATTGTCTTGTGGGTCTACAAATTTTCGTCTGTGAAAGAAAATGTCTTGAAAACTATAAAAAACCTGAACTTCTGAGAACAACTCATTTTTTCTATACTGTACTGAAAATAAATTACGCCTCCAATACTGCTTTGCTAACAAGGTTTTAATTAGTTGGTATTAATTGGTGTTAAGATTTTCCAGTCAAAATATTTAGTTGTTTCTAATTGGAATCCCCTAGAAAAGGGGATATACCAACAAGTTAACACTCCCACAACAACAACTGCCAAGAATAAGTAAAACAAATATTTTAATGACAAACACATAGCGATCTGAGAGAGGAGAGTGAATCAACAAAGTTTCTAAAAATGACTTGCGGTGTTTGTTTTGGTTTTATAGCCTAATCGCATCTGAGATAAATCATTCATTTTAAATATAAATAAACAAATAATAACAATAATAAAAACAACAAAAACAACTGTCAATACATAAGACATGAAAAACTTTACAATAAACTTGTCTGATGTTATCTTTATGGGCAAACGTCATAAAAATCTGACGACGACGATGAGACGCAGCTGCAGCTGATAAATTTCAATTACAAGCGAATTCTGAATGAGCCGACTCAGTGGCTGGTTGGCTGGGTGTTACTTTCAATTCGAGATATTAGTCTTGAATCGGTTCTCATCTCGTTTGGCAATGGATAACAAAGTGAAGTCGGTGGCAAGTCGCGTTAAATTGAAGTCGACGCAAATTTTCATTGTGGCCGGAACGGTGTTAATGGCCATGGTCATATCGTTGATTTGTATAGGTCTGACAGTACGCTATGAAGTGGATACGGACACGGTAGATGCTGGCAGTATTGGATATTGGACAATGAATTTGCCACCGGAGCAAGAGGAATGGTTTGCAAGGGGTGTGGAAGATCTAAGGCTAACCTCGAAGGGTACTCAACGCTATAAGGGGGAGGTGAAAAATGTGATTGTATTTTTGGCGGATGGTGTAACGACGGAAATGTTGGCAAGAGCCCGCTTTGGGGAGGATGGGAATGTAACGGATTATCTGTGGGATTCATTTCCCCATTTGGGGGTATTGAAGGTAGGAGGAGGGGCTTTAAAGATAATTTCCAAAAATTAATTATGTGGTTTCTAAACTTACAGAGTAGCTGTGGTTACACAGCCAATTGTGATATCTTCTCCATGGGCACCGCCCTATTTGGTGGTGTCAAAACCCGTATGGGTTTGGGAGGCCTCGATAGACGTGTAGAGTTTCAAAATTGTAGTCAAGCGAATATGGCAACATATCATGTACAAAGTATAATGGAACAGGCTCAGGCCAAGCAGCTGCGGACTGGGTTTATTACCACCAAACGTGTTACCAGTAATCCAGTGGCAGCACTCTATGCCCACACTGCCGACACGGACTGGGAATGTGATACCGCCATGCCAAAAGAAAAACGTTTGTCTTCCGATTGTCTGGATGTTGCGGAACAGTTAATGAACAGTGAAACGGGTCAACAACTCAACGTCATTATGGGTGGTGGTAAACAGACCTTGGTGTCACTTCTTGCTAACGATACCGATGTTGATGCGAGCGCTTGTGATTCGAAAGATAAGCGAAATCTTTAACAAGATTGGAAAGCCACAAAATTGGAAGAGAATGTCAAATTTAAATTATTGGAAACAACAAAAGATCTGCTGAAATTTAATGGTACCTCGCGTGACTATGTCTTGGGCATCTTTGCCAATGGCAATGTTCGGGAGAAAAGTCCTGCATTTAGCGATATGGTTTCAAAAGCCCTGAATGTTTTGAGGAGACCTAACTCGGGTTATGTTTTTGTGGCCGAAACTGATATACGAGGTAACGGTGTGGGAGATTTTCGTGAAACACTGCTGGAATTTAATCGGACCATAACGGATACTTTGGATAATTCGAGGTGAGTATGAGGTCCAAAGAGAGTATTATTCCGAGGCGTAGATATAGACGTAGATTCTTAAGGAATATCTTTTTCAGAGACTAATAATAGACATGTATGTCTAAAAATAGCTGTGGATTTTTAAAGAATATTTTTTCCGAGGTCTATAAATAGGCGTGGATTTTTAAAGAATATTTTTTCCGAGGTCTATAAATAGGCGTGGATTTTTAAAGAATATTTTTCTAAGGTCTCTAAATAGGCGAGGATTTTTAAAGAATATTTTTATAAATAGGCGTGGATTTTTAAAGAATATTTTTTCCGAGGTCTATAAATAGGCGTGGATTTTTAAAGAATATTTTTTCCGAGGTCTATAAATAGGCGTGGATTTTTAAAGATTATTTTTTTCCGAGGTTTATAAATAGGCGTGGATTTTTAAAGATTATTTTTTTCCGAGGTTTATAAATAGGCGTGGATTTTTTAAAGATTATTTTTTTCCAGGACCTTTAAGGCGTGGATTTTTTAAAGATTATTTTTTTCCAGGACCTTTAAGGCGTGGATTTTTTAAAGATTATTTTTTTCCAAGGTTTAAAAATAGGCGTGGATTTTTAAAGATTATTTTTTTAAGCATCCAACATTTGGCGTGGATTTTTAAAGATTATTTTTTCCGAGGTTTATAAATAGGCGTGGATTTTTAAAGATTATTTTTTTCCGAGGTTTATAAATAGGCGTGGATTTTTAAAGATTATTTTGTTCCGAGGTTTATAAATAGGCGTGGATTTTTAAAGATTATTTTTTTCCGAGGTTTATAAATAGGCGTGGATTTTTAAAGATTATTTTTTTCCGAGGTTTATAAATAGGCGTGGATTTTTAAAGATTATTTTGTTCCGAGGATCCAATAGGCGTGGATTTTTAAAGATTATTTTGTTCCGAGGTTTATAAATAGGCGTGGATTTTTAAAGATTATTTTTTTCCGAGGTTTATAAATGCTGTACCAAATTCCCTATATATACCTCGATTTGCATGAAATTTGGTACAGCGTACGGAATTAAGTTTAGAGTGATCTGTGCCAAGTTTCGAGAAAGTCGGGTCCGATTCAGATAAAACTCCCATATATATTTTCGTCCGATTTAAGGTAAATGAATTAAGGTACTGAATTAAGTCTAGAATGATGTGTGGTTAGATTCATGAAAATCGGTTCAGTATTAGTTATAGCTCCCGTATATATTTACGTCTGATTTTATGTAAATGGTGCAACAAAGTCCCTTTATACTCTTCGATTTGCATACAATTTGGCATAAGTCTAGAATGATGTGTGCTTAGATTCGTGAAAATCGGTTCAGTATTAGACAACGCTCCCGTATATATTTACGTCCGATATTATTTAAATGGTGCCCCAAAGTCCCTTTATATTCTTCGATCTGCACGAAATTTGGCATAGCGTACTGAATTGAGTCTAGCTCCCACATATGTATATATATATATAGCTCCCACATATACATATATATATATATATATATATTCGTCCAATTTTACATAAATGGTGCATCAAACTCCTAATGTTTGTCCCGTTATTGCGTTTTGTTGAAATTGGTACAGACGCAGCCATAGCTTCCATATGTATTTCGAAGGGTATCTGATAAAGATAAACTTTTTAACAGTGCGGCGAACAGAATAGCGGATATAAATTTTGCTATAAATCTTTTCCCATAAATGTGTCCGATGCTACACAGACGACTTTTAATCTGCCCGAATGAAATTAAATTTAGCATAGGTTGCAGAAAGGCATGAGCATGTTCCTTAGTGGGAACATTGGCATGCAATTGTAAGGATATATAAGTACAATATACCCAAAGTATACCCAAGTCGGCCCAGTCCGACTTTACAACTTTCCTAACTGGTTTATATTTAAATAGTTGTCAGATTTGTTCCGCATTTTTTGGTTTGGTTCTAAGACTCTGTTCAGCATTTCACCTGCGGAGGATATCGAGAAAAAATACAACGTAAGGTTCGATAATGAACTATATATGAACTATAGGCCGCATTTGACCCTTAAACTAAGTTTGGAAGAAATAATAAGATAATAATTGGATGAAATCAATTTTCTGAAAGGGATTTGGTCCAAAGAAACATGGGGTCTAGCATAAATATTTCGATGATACACATTTTCACCGTGTCAAAGTGTATACACCCTCATTAGCCATAAGGCTGAGTATACCCTCATACCCTTATCCATTAAAAATTTCTGAAAATTATATTATGATTTACATTATTGTTTACATAATCGGTTTGTAGAACTGTCGGTATAGGTCCATGTTGGGTATGTTCCCTGTGTTTTCATTTCAAATACCTGTCAGTATATCTATGGTGGCGGGTATCCACCATAGATATAACGTTTTTAACGTTTTTTCGCTTGTTTTCTAATTGCACTCACCCTTTTAAAAATCACAGCCTGGGCAGCATCTACTAAAAAAAGCAGCATGACAATATAAGCAAGAAGAGTCTCATTAGCTCTTTCCAATGTTAGAACATTTTCTCTGACACTTGTTTTTGTGGGGTTCAATTACTAACAATAATACATACATACATAACATTCGCCCGAAACACTCATTAAAACGATTAAAAAAACACCCGACCGAAAGATCACAGTTAAAACGTAAATAAATCACAGCCGGCAAAACATAATTACAACAACAACACAATAGTAATTCTCTCACACACGAACGAATTCAACGACGAAAGAAAAAGAAAAACAAAACATTTGCCGGCCCGAAAAAAAGGAACATAAAATTTTAAATGAAATACTCCCGAAAACACTTGAATTTGATAATAATTATATAATAAATGTTGTATATTTATATAAATTCACACTTATCTGTTATTTTTAACCGATTAATTCCGCAAATTCTTAACTTTTTAAATAGACGAGCAGCGTTCACGACAGACAACCGTGTAAAATAATTGTCAACTGAAGGATGAGCAATTAGGAGAGAACAGTGTTGTCAATGTTATGAAAATGGTCAACGATATATTTGAAATATAGAAAAAAAAAAACGCCGAGGTCGTTGCTTGCTTATAAATATTTTTTGACTTGGGAAAAGTGGTTAACATATTTATAGAGAGAATAATTTAATCATGAAAATCGGCAAAAGCGTAAAAGTTGATTTAAGGGAACCCCCCATTCTCGATTTTAATTTTTCAAGATTTTCAATGGGCTGGTATATCAATACAAATGCTTGTTAAGGTTTGTAACTTTGCACATATATATTTAAAGATTTAAAAGAGAAGAAAAATAATTTACAAAAAAATGTTGTTGTTGTTGTTTTTTTTTGTAATTAATAATTTTGATGGCGGGCATGATAACTCCTCACTGGAACATCGGAATCTGAAAATTCCAACGGTGTTAGAAAGAGTACATATCTGGCTCTCGTATGAACTAGGATTATTGACTTCGCTCTAAAATTAACAAATTGGCTATATCCTAGTTCATACACTCACAGAGAAACGTGTAAAAATTTGGAATCGATTGGGTTATTAGTTTTTGAGTTATCGTGCCCGCCATTCGCAAAAGAGAAAAACGCGTTTAAAGTTTGAGAAGCCCTTTAGCTGTCATTTGATGCTGACACAATAAATCGGCTATATCTTCAAGAGTTCTTGAGATTTTCTCATGAAAAAAAAGGTTGACCCCGAGAATGGTAGAAAGAATCTAAAAGGGAATTTCCAAAAATAATGTTTGTGGTTTCAGATCTGCAGAGGAGCTGTGGTTAGACGGCCAATTGTGATATATTCTCGATGGACATAGCCTTATTTGGTAGTGTCAAAGCTCATATGGATAGCTTGGGAAGACTCGACAGACGTGTAAAGTTTCTAAATTTTAGTCCTATTGTAGACCTTAATTTTTTGTTGACCTTATTTTTTTTAAATCCACTCCTACTGCAGACCTTAATTTTTTTCTAAACCTTCTTTTTTTTAAATCCAAGCCTATTGTGGACCACGCCTTTTAGAGCATGAAAAAATCCACACCTATTGTAGAACATGAAAAAACATATTTTAAAACCAGTAAGGAAATTAGTAAAGTCGGACTGGGCCGACTATATTATACCCTTCACCACTTTGGATATATTATGTCTCCTAACAGATTCCGCCTTTTCGAAAGAACTTTTACATGACATTGAACAAACTTCAATATGTTATCTGGAACCTATGCTAAATTTCATATCATTCGGGCAAGTTTAGAATCGTTTGCGTATAATGGGACAAATTTATGTAAATCGATTTTATTTACATAAATTTAATCTAAATCGGGTATCATTCTGCACTTAATTCAGTACGCTATGCCAAATTTCGTGCATATCGAAGGATATATATGGACTTTGGTACACCATTTACATAAAATCGGACGAAACTATATATGGGAGCTATACCTACATCTGAACCGATTTTCACTAAACTTTGCACACATCATTTTAGACTTAATTACGTACGCTGTGCCAAATTTCGTGCAAATCGAAAGATAAATAGGGACCATTTACATAAAATCGGACGAAACTATATATGGGAGCTATATCTTAATCTGAACCGATTTTCACGAAACTTTGAACCCATCATTTTAGACTTAATTCCGTACGCTGTGCTAAATTTCGTGTAAATCGAAAGATATATATGGGCTTTGGTGCACCATTTACATAAAATCGGACGAAACTATATATGGGAGCTATATCTAAATCTGAACTGATTTTCACGAAATTTTGCACACATCATTTTAGACTTAATGCCGTACGCTGTGCCAAATTTCGTGCAAATCGAAAGATATATAGGTACTTTGGTACACCATTTAGCTAAAATCGGACGAAACTATATATGGGAGCTATATCTAAATCTGAACCGATTTTCATCAATTTTAATAGGGTTCATCCTTGGGCCAATTATAAATGCGACCTGTACTTTGTTTACAATTTAACACCAACAGACGGACGGACATGCATAAATCGACTCAAAAGGTGATTCGATGCATATTCTCAAAAGGAACTATGTGTCTATCTCGTTTCCTTTTGCCTGTTATTATGCACAAAGACATAATACCCTATACCACAGAGTGGTGAAGGGTATAAAAATCCACGTCTATTATAGAGCATCCACGCCTATTTTAAAGCTTGAAAAATATTTATTTTTTTTTTTGTTTTTGAAATTTTCATTAAAAATGATATCAAATTTATTTTACAGATTTTCACCCGAATCCACGCTGGTGCTGGTGGCATTTATGGACTTTACACAATCCTCCAACGATCGTGTGTCTTCCGAAGACATCTTACTTTTTGCCAAGGGACCCAACTCACATCTATTTCACAGTATACACGATGAAACCTATATGGCCCATGTTATCTCTTACTCCCTACAAATGGGACCATTTCAACCCCGAAATTCAAAGAAAAAAGTTTAAACATCGATGCGTAACAGTTTAAATTGAAATTTATTTATGTGATTGTAAATTTTTATTCTGTTGTTTTTTATTTTAGTTTTTGTTTTTTTTTTTTTCAAATATATTTGGCTAACAATAATAGAAATTTATTTAAAATTTAAATTTACACATCCTCAAATTCAGAACGTGAATTAGAATTACTAGAACCATAAATATTAGATGTCATCAAGTTAAAGGGTTTTATGGGTGAGGGATTTGCAACGGGTCGTGGTGGTAAGGGAGGACTAGAGTGGTTTAATATTGGCGGACGTCCAGTGGCCACAGACGGAGTAGAAGATTCCTGACTAATTGTGGTGGTTGCGGTAATTGTTGACGAGGCCGCTGCAGCTATCCTTGGCACTGGCCGTAAAATATTTTGTCATTTAACGGGTAGCGGGACTAGAGGTGTAGGACGATTACCGAAATTCCCCGCAGCAACATTACTTAGATTACGCAAATGATTCGCCTGAACATATTGAAAGGCCGATGAACGTTCTAATTGTTGGGATAAATAGAATTCTCCTAAGGTATAGAAACGGCGATGATCGAAGGGAGCTCCGAATGGAAAGGCGCCAAAACGTGTTGTAGGATATGGCCGAGGCGGTATCATTGGTGGATATATTGGTGTATTGGGAATACGTGATGGTGTGTGAAGTGCTGCATTTAAGTGTGTTCCCACGGGTGGGTGAAGGTTTGCTGAGTTTGCGGAGGAGTTTTTAAATATATCCAATGATTTGAGATTTTCCAACATCTGATGCGAAGCTTGATGTTTTTTCAAATAGGCTTGTCTAAAATGAGAATAAAATTTATATTTCTTATTAGACATTAAGTTAAAATATGTGAGCTTTTATTAACACTTACCGTCGGAATGTTTTGCCACATTGATTACATGGGAATATCCCATCGACTCCATCGTCATTGATATTTTTGTCTGGAGAATGTCTAACTGATGTGGGAAGCCGTTCTGAATGTTGTCGCTTCTTGGCCTGACTATTAGCCAATAGTTCGGATTTGGGTTTATGCCATCGACGATGTGATGCCAAATTTGCGGGACAATTGAAGACCTGTAAGAAATTTAAGTTTATTATTAACAGGAATAATTCAAATCCTAAGAGCGGATTGTTGTTTTGGATCAGAAAAATACAGCGCATCGGTCGGGCCGAACTTGTTCTACCCCCACTATGTAGTGGACATTCGAATTACCAAAACTGCCATGAAATGGCAGATTGCAACCAGGAAAAAAAGAAATATCAAACAACAGACGCTAAGGTTGAAAAATTGGGCTAGAACGTTGAACCTATTTAAAATGTCGCGTTTTCTTTGTATGGAGGCTATATAGAAACATGGGATTTATATTCATAATGTTCCGTGAAGAAGTAGTTTGTTCATCCAGGTCTCAGAAGTTCAATGTCGATATTGAAAATTGTTGGCAATTCTGGCATTAAATCAGAACCCAAAATATATTAACCCCAAAAAAAGTTGTATAGAGTTGTATATACATTCAAAAGTGGACCAATATAAAAATGGCTAGAAACAAATACAGATTCAAAAACAGAGCGTGGACGAGCTATGGTAGCGATCCTACATGCCCAAAAACTATCAAGAAAGTTCTTTTATTTCTGAAAAGAATCGGAAAATCAGATTGCAAAAGCACATTATTTGGAATTCGACTCAGTGGAGAAATATTATGCTCTCGTATGAATTAAAGTTAAATATTAAAGAATTGGACACGAAAAAAATTGCCGTGAGAAAGTCCAAAAAATAAAGGTTATTGTCACAGTATTGCAAGGGTACTGGGAAGCATGGAGGAGGCTAAATAATGGTATTGGGCTGTTTATACCTTTCACCACGCTGTGGTACAGGGTATTATGTCTTTGTGCATATGTTTGTAGCAGGCAAAATGAATCGAGATAAACCCATGGTTCCTTTTGAGAATATGCATAGAATCACTTTCTGAGTCAATTTACGCATGTCCGTCTGTCTGTCCGTCAGTCTGTTTGAAAATCGGTCCAGATTTAGATATAGCACCCAGATATAGTTGATGCACCAAACTCCCAATATTTGTCAGATTGGGACAAAATTTTGCACAGCGCACGGAATCAGGTCCATGCGAAGTTTTGTTAAAATCGGTTCAGATTTAGATATAGCTCCCATATATAGTTCCATCCGATTTTTTGGTGAATGATACACCAAACTCCCAATATTCGTCCGATTGGGACAAAATTTTGCGCAGAGTATTGCATTAGATCCAGACTGATATCTGCGAAGTTCTTTAAAAATCGGTTCAGATTTAGATATAGCTCTTATATATAGTTTCGTACGATTTTTTGTGTATGATATACCAAACTCCCAATATTTATCTGATAGAGTAAAAATTTGCATTGCGAATGCTATTGAGAAAAAAATAATGCCTATTAACCAACACTTCCGAGTAATAGATATTTCTTCCTCCAGAAAATTGCAAAAATTACGTATCATCTTAATAAAGCCATGTCACGCCCATACCATTCAATATTTTTCCATTTTGTTTTTAATTGAATAAAAATCTGTGAAGAAAAAGTTAAGGATTTGAAGCAGAAAAATCGGTTTCAGAAACACGTCTCTATTGTGAAAAAAATCGATAGCAGATTCACAATTCATACGTATGAATGATCAACAGGCAACATCAGTACCTAGCATTTTTTCACAGACTAACATATGCCAGCTACTTCGTCATTACTTCTACATCAAAAAATTTATTTTTTTTACAAAAAACTACATTTCCAAATCTACCTCCATATCTTAACACTACACAGCAATTCTGGCCTCAACAGAAATCTAGCTCTACACTAAATTTGGTACTATTTATACCCTTTTATACTCTTGTTGTACTTATTTCCAAAACTAATTTCACATTAAATGTTTCGAGCTATAGGTTCACCCAAAGCTGATTTGATTCCAACGTAATACTAGTGTCAATATGAATATGACAAATTGTGTTTTTAAAAATCACCCAACAGGAAAATTGGGAACGCATACAATTCGAAATTGTTCTTTATTAAATGTCCTCCTGTATTCAATTTACTCAATCTGCCTGCTGGGAATGTTTGAGGAAGCAAATCTTTCTTCATGGAATTACTCGCAATTCCCAGCATTTTCATATGTGTTACACGTATAAGTGGCAATGGCTCAATTATAGGAAAGAAGCGATATAAATATAAATTTGATAGATTTTCATTCATGTTTTTCAATTTTATTTTGAGGATTCGAAAATGTTACATTTTCAAAATATGTAAATATAATTTGTTTGTTTACATTTTTCTGTCAAATGATGTTGACATTAGTATAACTTACAAGTTGTAAGTTATACTAGTGTCAACATCATTTGAGTTACAACAACAAATTTCCATGTGGTTGTTGTATCGTTTGTTGTATAACAACACTTGCTGTTACCTTCTATTATTATACCATGACCAAAACCAAAAATTTACTTCAACAGTCCAATAAAAATCATATCTCCAATATAAATCATAATCTTATAAAAATTATTTTCAAAAATTCCTGTTCACCCAAATGTATATTTAGTATCATTTAGTAGGCATAAGCTTCCGACATATCCCAAACCTATCCACCAACAGTAGTCTTAGTTCCAATTTTTAGGATTCAAAATTAGTACCACTCAGTAAACATAAGTACAATTTTCTATAGCTACCTATATCATACAAGCAGTAGTAATTTTATTCCCCAATTTCAGTATTCATCATGCCCAAATTGTATCAAATTTAGAACCATTTAGTGCACATTAGTACGACTTTCCAAAACTTCCCAACAGTGATCCTAACTCCAAATTTCAGAATTTCAGCTCTATCGGTTGATCCAACAATTTTACCAAATTTAATACCTTACTTAGGAATTTCCAAAACTACCTAATTACCTCAATTCTACATTGCAATAGTAATCTTATTCCCGAATTTCAGGATTCCAGCTCTATCGGTTCACCCAAATCTAAATTATATTGAAAATAGTGCCATTTAGTACTTTTCGTACATATAAATACAAATATCCAAAATTACATATCCTAATCATACACTCCGACGATAATGTTAATTCCAAATTTTTAGATTCCAGCTCCATCACTTTCTCCAAATTCAAATTGTACTACATTTAGTACCGTTTAGTACTTTACGTTTACAAGAGTGCATAGTTTCAAAACCACCTCCTTATTTTGACCTTACTATTCGCATTCCAAATTTCAAGTTTTTAGCTTTATCCGTTCATATGTTACGAGAGCGTAAAAAATATAGTAAATTTTTTTGCTACCATTTATTCCCTTTTGTACTCTTGCAATCGAGCTCTATAGGTCCACCGAAATACAAATTTTACCTCAACAATCCTATAAAAATCATATTTCCAATTTTCTGGATTCCTGTTCACCTAAATTCCAATTTAGTATGCATAAGCTTCCTGCATATCCCAACCCTAGACACCAACAGTAGCCTTAATTCCAATTTTCAATTTCAAATTTAGTATATATAGTAGATATTTATAGTTCGAATTTCCAAAAACCTTTTGGTACATCTATCCGACACTCCACCAGTGACTCTTATTTCAAATTTAAGAGTTCTAGCTCTACCGGTTCGCCAAATACAAACGAAACCATACTTTTGTACTTTTTAGTACTTTTCGTGGCGTTCTAGTACGAATTAACAAAAACCCAGCCTTATCTGACGCCTTCGGACTAAGAGTGACCATCACCCAAAATATTAAGATTCTAGGTTTCGTCGTTTCGTTCAGTCAGTCAGTCATATATAGATAGATAATAATCCATCGTCAGTTTTGTCCGTCTAGATGACGATCAATTGGTACAAAAGTAGTAAGTCCATTCGCTTTTAGTCTTATTCCATTCGCATATCTTTCAAATAAATATCGTTTGGTCCAATTTGGACAATTTTTGTGGGAATAAGAGAGATTTGAAACTAACATTTTAATATTTTAAGAAGGGATACGAACCTTTAGTGGTTAAGGTTGTGCATAGTTCAACGACTGTAGATATTTTCATTCCCCTATTATAAATTTTACTATATGTTGTACATTTCGTACAATTACGGGACGAAGAGCAATCTGTATAAATTTAAGAGCTTTCACCTCAAGCAGGTTTAATGTGGAATCGTGGTCTGGCCAACTAATGTTTTAACAAGCCTTGGACTCAACGATAATCTTCAATATAAACGAATGTTAATAAACAATTCCCATTTCTGATCTTATAAGTGTGGAACCTCGAAATGTATGACAGTCTACATAAATTCTAGCTTTTACTTTTTCTTATTAAATCGTCAAAAGTTCTTTTCTAAAAATTCCCTTGCACTACTTACCTTTTCACATTCCGAACATTTGTATTCAATGTGAACGATTCGGGGACAACGATGCTGGGCCAACTTAAAGGCATCATCGTACAGCGTGCGACACAGCTGACACAAATACGCACCAATCTTATTATCGATACTGGCCAAAATCGCTTTAGCTTCCTCGGTGACTTCGACCACATTGAAAGCTGGATCAATGTCGCCTTTACGCACCACCAATTCCTCATCGTCGCGTAATTTACGTATAATCGTACCAGAAACTGGGCTAATGGTCTCCTCATCGAGTGACATATGCTTGCGGAGTTTCATACGTTTACGTTCGGTCTTGTGGGTTTTATACGACGGTGGTCGAATATGTGTCGGCGGTGAGTCGAGTTGGGGGTTCACATTATTAGGTACACTGGAGTTTGAGGTTATCATAATTGTGTCTTGTTTGTCTTGGGTGTCCGTCCGTGCCGTGTAAGGATTCTCCTCGCAGGGCTTTGTGCAATTTGTCAAATCAATGTAGGTTTTCACATTGTTGTTGTTGCCACCGCCGCTGTCACATTCGTTGTTGGAATTTCCTTTGTTAAAATCCCTGTCAAATAATTTCGCCAGTCCATCGACAGCTCGATTGTGTAATTCTTCATTTTCGTAGACCAATTTGTTGCGTGTCAACACTTGACCATCCTTGGCCAGTTCTTGTTCGATTTCGTTTTGACTCTGCAGTCGGAGCATGGTGATGGCTTTGCTGGACAAAGGATTTATGTCGTCGTCATCGTTACTTAGAATGTCAACATATTCTTCTTCGTCCGCCTCTTCCTCGTTGGCGTTTTCGTCTTGTCGCTTTTCTCCATTGGAATACCTCGATGTTGGTTCGGAACTACTGTTATGCGACGAACTATGTGGCGAAGAGATGTTGTGGTGGTGATGATTGTTGTGATGGGTCTCATTTAGTTCCATATCTTCGTTGAGCTCTTGAGAACTGACAAGTGTTTCATTTTCTTCATCAATTTCTTCGTCCTCTTCGGAAACATCGTTTTCATTGACTTCATTGTTGACCTCATCATCCGCCCCTCCCTCATCCTCATCTTCGGTCAGGACAATTGTCTCATCATCGACATAAATTGTTGGCATACCGGGTAGTTGATGAGGCTGCCGGCGATATTCGTCCATTTTCATTACACTTCGTTGACTTTTCGGTATTTCCGGAAAATTGCTACCATCCTCTCCTGATCTACTGCCCTGCTGCAGCTGTGTATTGGCATTGTTTCGTTCTCCAAACATTTGTTGTTGTTGTTGCCTTAATGTTTCATATCCTTCATTGTCCTGCATTGTGAACAAAGGTAATTCCTCTCGACGAGCATAGGCAGAGGCAACAAAGTTTTGACTTTCCGTTACCATGACTCTGTTCGGACTTCTTCTCAGTGGAGTATTTATTGTTGCTGTAGTTGTTGAGGAGTGCCTGTCCCCTTGTGTTTGTGGTATTGTGGTTCCCATGACATGCGGTCGCCACAAAAAATGCTGTTGCTGTTCCTCTGTCATAAATCTTGACCGTTTCCTTGGTGGCGAGGGTGTCGATGGCGGTGTTATGGGCACAATATTAACTCCTGCCCTCAGCGAAAGATCCAATGGGGAAATTATTAAATTGTTGACTGGTGTTATTTGCCTTTGTTGTTGATGTGGAATTGTCTGAGATTGTGGCACTGTTGGTGGTTGTGGGTGGAGCAGAGAAGGTGGTGGCTGCAGGTGATGTTGATGTTCTAATATTGCTGGTCTGGCACTGAATTGGGGAAATGTTTCATTAATCGCTGGCAGAACACGGCATTCCGTATATGCCTCGTTCATCATTTTCAATGGTTACTGTAATTGAGAATCGAAAAACGAAGAATTTTTAATTAAATTCATATTTGTTAATTAATATTTTCAAATAAAAGATGTTTTTCAAACCCCAAATAAAGCGCGATTTTTTTGCAGATCAGGTATTTTTTTAAGAATATATTCTTAAGGTCCAAATTAAGTCTGCTTTTTTGGAACCATTTCATGAAGACCAAAATAAGTATTTTTTCAAAACCGAAATAATGCGTGGATTTTTTAATATCACCCTTTTAAAATCATATAAAGTGGAAATTTGTGAGTGGGTTATTAAATACATTTTTCAAGACCCAGATGAGTGGGGCTAAAACGAAGATTTTTTAAAAATAAATTTTTTTTTAAATAAAAAAGGCGTGGAATTTTGTCCGTCTGTCTGGCCGCCTGTTGCGCACGATAACTCTCGAGGGAATAACCGATTTCCTTCAAACTTTGTACATCGTAATATTTCATCCAAACTTAGTTTAAGTTTTAAGGTGGGGCCCATTGACCCACTCCCTCTGGTAATTGCGGAAATTTGCAATATTCATAAATCCAATATTAGGTCAATGGAATGTCATGTTTAAACCATACTATGTACAAACGTTTATTTTTACCATGTCAATGTCAAGTCCAAAGGAGGGACTCGTCGACCCTCTCATTCTGGAATCTCCTCCTCACAAATGGTCAAGGGCTGAGGGTATATATCTCTCGCCAACATCGACTGACGATTTATTACTTCTTTAAATTATATTTGGCAAAGGTTTAATTATATGTGATTTATTTAAAGAATAATTTTTCAAACAGCAGATAAAGTGGTGATATTTAAAATTAATTTTTTCAAGACCCCAAAAAATATGAATTTAAAAAAAAAATCAAGTACAAGACAACTCGGGGATATTTAAAAAATGATCTTTGGTCCCAAAAAGCATAAGTATTTTAAAAAATATTTGTCATACCCTATAAAAGTTGGGATTTGTTGACGAATATTTTGTCAAGATCCAAGACATTTTTAGGGAATATTATTTCCAATACTCAAATAAAGGTTGATTTTATACCCTCCCCACCATAGTATGGAGGGTATATTAATTTTGTCATTCCGTTTGTAACACATCGAAATATTCATTTCCGATCCTATAAAGTATATATATTCTTGGTCAGGGTAAAATTCTAAGACGATCTAGTCATGTCCGTCCGTCTTTCTGTCCTTCCGTCTGTCTGTCCGTCCGTCTGTTGTAATTACGCTATCTTCTAAAGGAATTGAGATAGGATGCTGAAATTTTGCATAAAGTTATCTTTTGTCTGCAGGCAGGTCAAGTTCGAAGATGGTATATATCGGTCCACGTTTAGGCATAGCTCCCATATAAGGGTACCCCCCAATTTTCGGTATTTTGAGGTTCCTGAGCGTGTTTTTCAACCGATATTTGGTACTTTGAGCTCTTATTGGGAAGCAAATCTCCCTAATAAAAATTATAAATATACGTCATTTTTTTCTGGTACCCCCATATAACGGTACCCCAAATCTTCGGTATTTTGGTGTTCTTGTGCCCGTTTGTTAACCGAATTTGCTGCGATTTGTTATTTTGTAGTCGTATATGGTAACAAATCTCTATACCAAAAATTATTAATATTCGCCCCCTTTTTAGGGTAGTCCCCATATAACCCCCTTTTTTATATCAAGGGGACCCCCCCATTCTCGGGGTCAAAATTTTTGTTGACTTAATTCCAATCTACACTAATTCAAGAATGTCCCTGCAAAATTTCAAGTAAAACTTTAAACGCGTTTTTCTCCAAACATTTTTTTGCGAATGGCGGGCACGATAACTCAAAAACTAATAACCCAATCGATTTCAAATTTTTACACGTTTCTCTGTGAGTGTATAGCTATCGTATGAACTAGGATAAAGCCAATCGGTGAAGATCTTCCTTATTTTTTAACTTGGTTTTTGGTAAAAAATCGGCGATTTTCCAAAAATATTTTTTCAAAGGTCCGCCATTTTGTTAATTTTAGAGCGAAGTCAATAATCCTAGTTCATACGAGAGCCAGACATGTACTCTTTCTAACACCGTTGGAATTTTCGGATTCCGATGTTCCAGTGAGGAATTATCATGCCCGCCATCAAAAATAAGGACTTTTCTTTGATCACAAAAAACAACAACAAAACAACAACAAATTTTTTTTGTAAATTATTTTTCTTCCTCTTTAAATCTTCAAATATATATGTGCAAAGTTACAAACCTTAACAAGCATTGGTATTCATTTACCAGCCCATTTAAAATCTTAAAAATAAAAAATCGAGAATGGGGGGGGGTTCCCTTAAAATAGTTATCTGATTTGTTCCGCGTTTTGAGTTTGGTTCTAAGACTCTGTTGTAATCATTTCACCTGCGGAGGATAGCGAGATAAAAAATTAGATCGTAAGGTTCGATAATGAACTGTAGCCGCATTTAGACCTAGTCCCTGTGTGGAGGTTTCAAAAGGAGTGGGCCAATATTCCCCATCTTCGAATTTGAATTATCAATTAAACATTTTTGAAATTTGTATTATGGGTCCACTTTTTGGTATGTTCCCTATATTTTCATTTCTAGTACCTGTCAGTATATCTATGGTGGAGGGTATCCAAAGTTCGGCCCGGCCGAACTTAACGCTTTTTCACTTGTTTAAAGAATATTTTGACGACCACTGTGGTTCAGGGTATTACGTCATTGTGCATGTTTGTAAACGACAAAACGAAACGAGATAGACCCATGGCTCCTTTGTTCGTCCGTCCATTTATGATCCGATTTGGATGATATTTGGCATAGATCATTTGTTTTGTGCACTAAAGACCCAAAGTAAGTATGATTGACACCCAATTTTGTACAATGTACTGAAGTTAATGCAAATAAATCTCTGGCAAGTATCGTTGAAATCGTAAGGTAAATCGTAGGTAAATGGTGCACCGAGTATCACGAAATATGGCCAACGTATTGAATTGAGACTAGAATGACATTATTGCGTTTTGTTGAAATTGGTGCAGATGCAGACACAGCTTTCATATATATTTAAAACGGGTATCTGGTTGAGATTAAATTTCCAGAAAGGCATAAATATCACATATTCAAGTTCGTTAAATTTCATGTCAATGTTCTTTTGAAAAGCCGACGTCTGTTAGGAGACATATGTAGAATATACCCAAAGTGATGAAGGGTACTGATTTAATTTTGATTTAGATTTAAACAAAAAATATCTGCCTCAAAAAAAAAAAAAAACGACAAAAAAAAGATAAAAACACAATTGTTGGTTGGTTTCATTCCCTAATATTAATCGATTAATTCCTAAACCTATATGTAGAATTTGGCGGATGACTTTAATTTCCATGCTTCCGCCGGTCAAAAAGTCGCTGGTTTAGTCCTTTAGTTTTCCGAATTTATCTCCCGACGTTTGTAAAGCGAGACAGTCACCTCATGTGCTTCAAAATATTTCATTCACGAGAAACTTTTGTTGGATTTTGGTATTTTGATTGGGGTTCATACGCTTATATCTATCATTCGTTATATATGTCGATAATATAAACTTCTTCTGAAGCACCGCGATCGTATTATTTCAAAATATACGAGCATTTTTTAAACTATTGTCAAGTTATGCGGCGTCCAATGAGAATACACAAACATTAATGTTCTGTGACACAGCGCCCTTCACATCGCGTCCAAACGCTTATCCTACAAACTTCAAACTTTCCAATATAATTGGCTAGGCCAGAGATAGATATAGTAACCCTCGTATATATCTGCAACCCACAATTCCGTTCAAAATTGTCTCCCGAATCCTTTCTACTTTGACATTGATTAAGCTTTTGTCAAAGCTGTAAAAAATATTCCGTTGTAGTTTTCGTAGTTAGGGGACCATTAACACAGTATTCTCTCGAACTGGCTGTAAATTGATATTTGGATTGATGATTCCTAACATTCTACGGAATTACACAAAAGTTTTGTTATTTTTATTGGGAGGTACAAAACAATGGTTTCTATCTTCGGATTTTATCTATTTGCAACATTTAGAACAAATCGAAGATTCAATTCGCTTGATAGCAAATTTAGGAAACATACAACAAATTTTAAAAAATGCTGATACTTTGGAAAAGGTATCAGATGGAGTAGACCGACGGATCAATTTTTCAATATTATTCAGCTATGGTTATAATATTAGGTAGTGCAAAGTTTATTTCAAAACAAAAAGTTTAGTCCGTTCGCGGGATAATTACAAAAAAAAATTAAGCCAAACTTTGACCATTTTGTGGGGGAGATACAGGAATGACTGGACGGACATATCAGACATAATCTAGTTAAAATAATCATATTACGATATGCAAAGTTTCGATGAAATTGGATATTCCGTTCGTTTCATATAAGATTTACAAGTTTTAAAAAAATGTTACCCTTTGTAGGGGTGGTACTAGAAGGAATGGACTGACCAGTCCCATTGCTTGATTGATAAAACACCAGTACCCTGTGGATAGAACAGACATATACTCTTTAGAGGACCATTGAAGTGGAATGGGGCGAAACTAAATGCGTGGTATACATAGATATTTGAACCAATTAAAAACCCCTTACACATACCATTTTGAAATCTATGAAAAATTGTATTTCAATCGGATTCTCTTGTGTATCATTTGTATGAAATCGAGCAAAATAATGTGTGTCGAGCTATATGTAAATATGGACCTAATTAAGCAACCGTGGCATATACCGTTTGGTATGCTGCAGCACAGAGCGTTGACGTAGGCTCCTCGATGCACCAAAATCGTATGAAACTATATCTACCCATTCATCCTAGGGCTAATTAACTGACCTGTGTCAAATTTCATCCAAATCGAATCATAAATGCGACCTGTACATTACTCACAAAAATGCATGGACGGGCGGACGGACATGCATAAATCGGCCAAAATGAACCATGGGTATATCTCGATTCATTTTGCCTGTTACAAACATATGCACAAAGACAGAAAAATATACATATATTTCGAAAACAAGGTGACAAAATCCGGTTTCAAACTATCAGCTTTGAACCTTGTGGAGACAAAAACTACTTGGCGTATCGATATCAAATTTCACGTAAGATTTATTCTAATTGGAGTATTTTCTCTCAATTCTCAAATTGTCCTCCGATGTATTTGGGTTTTAACATTTTTGGCCTCGGTCGTGACACTGTGCGTCGTAATTATCGCTGTCCAAATTCAAAATAAAGTTTTTTTTGGATCCGTTTGATGTGTGTGGCCTAGCATCTAAACAATGTAGTCTCAGTATACTCATATTGTCGACTTTTAGGCACAATTCAGACCCGAGTTATATGTTGATAAAACTATCAGTACAGATCAGCACCTTGATATAGCGTCCATAAATGTACCGTCCGAATTTACACAAAAGACCCTGACCCCACATCAAAACCGAATTAACTGTAATTTATTATTCACATTCGAAATATCGGAACAAGGCCCTAAGATAATTATAATAACGAAGTGACAAATTACCATTTTACCGAAAATGAGGGCTGATAAAAACATGGACACATCAAGAACGATGAATGACAAATTACAGCTACTTTGATTGGAAAAACGCGTCTAAGACCATCAAAACTGTTAAAATGGGGTAAGGCCTTATATGGGGGATTATATTGAGTCCTTAAAATCCTTAAAATACTTTTGGATGTTTTACACATATATGGGGGCTATCCTTAAACGAAAACCATTGCTGATATTTTTTGGCATGGTCAAATTTATTGGAATATCGATCGATTAAAATATCGAAAATTGGGAGCAACGTTTTATGGGTGCTACACTGATACGTCAACCGTAATATCCCATTTTTAATACCAAACCTTCTTGGAGTATGGAAATGTCAAAATTGCAAAACTCAATGCTTAATATAGTGATTTTTTCTGAGCAATAACATATTTATACTTTAGAGGGTCTGTGACAGATATTTCGAGGTGTTGCGAACAATATCACAAAATTTAATATACACAAACATCATGGTGGGTATATTTTTATACTCCATAGAATTCATCCTGTTTGCAAAACCTCAAAATATTCTTCTAATTCCCGAATGTTATCAAAGTGTAAATAGCTTCTTCGGAGAGAATGTTTATTGTAGAGTTTTTGACATAGCGCTCATGTCTGACATTTGAAATTTAAGTATTTAACAGAGCTTCCTACAAAAAACGCCTATATCGGAATTCCATGGTTCGAAATCGCGTTAATATAACGACCCCGCTCCAAATTTAGCTATTTAAGAGATCCTAAACGCATTTTGCGAAATTGCTGGAATTTTGTATTACATGTTGTCAGATATATCAATTCGATCCTAGTTTTGAATATTTTTTGATTCTTCTTGGTAGATAGATGGCTGAGTTCGGGGTCTATATTTTTTTTTTAATGCCTGGACCCGCTGTTTTTATTCCTTAGATATGTATGTCGAACCTTGATTTTTTATCTTTATATTCTTAAGAATTAAAAATCCAGCAGGTGCACAGATTTTTTAAAATTATAATCGGTTGTCGTTCCAGTAACATTTTTGTCCTATCAAACATTTTTAGTTATCAAATTTATGATATTGAAATTATTATTACCAAATTTGTATAGTTTCTTCGTAGTTTTTTATTATTCGTATCCTTAAACGCACACACAACTTTCGAATATTTAACATTTACAATTATTCAGCACAATAAATTTTTAAGATTTTAAATATTCCTCTTTTTCAGTTATTATTTCTCTAAGAAAATTTCCTTGATTTTCAATTTTATTTCTAGATATTTATTTGCACTACCGTATCACGGACAATTTTAATCCTTATTGTTGGACGCGTCGCCAAGAACTGAAAGCTACAAGACATTACGTAGCTTTAGGACACCTGACTGCTGTTCGCTGTCAAATTAGATTTGAATGCCGCCAATGACATGTGAACAGAGGGGTGTATACCAAAAAGGTATTATAACCTATCAAGAAACGACTATGCGGTACAACCACCACCAAAACAAAGCCACAAGACAACCGCCCATCCACCCACTCTGGGGGCGCATCAACCACCACCCGCCAGGATAATATTTTGGCTGAGTGTGTGTGTGTCTTTACTCATCCTTTTGCCTAAAAAAACTATCGGAACGCATTGATGAGCTACTCTAAAACACATTCGCTCTCTTACTCTTACCCAAATAGCCTAAAGCAGAGACTACCCTGCTCTACATCCTACTCTGCTAACCATTCACTGGGCATTGTTGTTTTGGGTCACCAGTCAGTCGTTGGCAGTGGCAGTCTGCGTTGGAATGCCTTGCTTTTGCATTTCTCCACAACACAACAAAAGCCCGTTGAGTTATTGCTTGATTGCTGGCTGGCTGCCTGTTTGGCTGGCTACATGGCATTGCTGGACATCATCCCCCAATGCACAACACCCCCTTTTGGACAAATGAAGAAAATCTCCACACTGCGCATGAACGTAACCGCCCACAGCTAAAAAACTGAGTTCTTTCATACACCAGTCCCAGTGTCAGAGCTTATTTTTGTTGATGTTTACGTTTTGTCCTTGGGCTTAAGAAAACCTTAACAAATTTCACCATGCATTGGCATCCTGCTTCTAGGGGTATTCCATTGGTTTTTGTTTTGATTTCATACCAATGCGTGTGTGTGTGTGTGTGCCGGGGATGCATAGGACCGCCCATATTTCTGATTTAACGACAACAAATAGTTATAGTGACATGAATTTTTGCGTTTGACAATGATAATGATGTTGTTGTTCTTGTTGTTGTCCCTACTGCTCCATATAGGACAATTTGGAATTTTTCAATATTTTTTCGTGTGAAGAAAGAAATTTGAAAAATGTCATTTGAAAATGTTCATTGATTAAATTTTATAAATTAATTTTTAAATCGATATCAAAAAAAGATACAAAGAAAATCAATGAAGAGCTAAGGTTATAGTCAACCGAAACCGAACAGGTGATACCCCATAATACCCTGTAGAATCGGAATCGGTTAGTGATCCAGAGATCTGAGTTTAACCAAAAGAACGGTAACCCTATTCTATACCCTCAACCATAAAATGGAGCTATACTTTTCGATATAGTAAATTTTTTTATATGTAAATTCCATGTAGTCCATATTTGGAACATTTCCAACATTGAACAATATTTGGCATAGGTTTTATCTGCATTTTCCTCCCTAAGTATCTATAAATTGATACTTTCGTTTCTCAAATGATCAGAAGTCTCCTGGCAGGGTATTATTGCTTTGTGCAGCCCTTGACCCATCTTAGTCGTCATATCTCCAATAGCTGAGTCGATCTTGACATGTGTGTCCGTCCGTCTGTCCATTACAATTTGTAAATACGATACAGACCGCAGTTATGGATAAATCTTCACGACATTTTGCATGTATGATGGGTTTTGGCCAATGAAGATCCCTATTGTTTTAGGTAAAGATCGGTTAATATTTAGGGGTGAAATGGACCAAAAACTTTATTTTTGTCTGATTTTCTGGTCGCTCCAGAGGCCGCAATTATGGCCCAAACTTCGCGATTTTTTACATAGAGAAGAGGATCGGTTCAAATGGACCCTGACTTTTGTGTGAAAAATTACAAAATTTGTATTCTATAACGTATATATTTACCCCTGAAGGACATACACCCGAGAAGTTGATAGTATATCCAAGAGGAGTGGTTGACCTTTAAATTGATACCAATTATATTGTCGTATGTACTCGGATGTGGGATTTACACCTAAATCTTCATATATTATTTAGTAACCCATTACCATACTAGAGGGCGGAAATATAGCGCTGATCGCTTAGAAATTTCCATGAGGATCCACATATGGTTAAGGATAAAGCCTATAATTTTCGTTGATGATCAGTTAATAACATTTGGTTGAATTGGACTGAAAACTTAATTTGTTTATGTTTTTTCGAGTTGATTTATAGGCCACAATTGAAAGCCGAACATCACAACACAGCTTACTATGAAGGGAATCTGGACAAATGATTAGAAGAGCTGTACTGAATATTAGTAATATTTGCTGACCTCTAGTCGGTCAAGAGGGTGCAACTATCACGAAATATTACCCAAGCTCGGAATAAAATTCCGCAGAAAGTTAGAGTTTCGTGGTAGTTTTGTAGGGTATATCGTATAATCGGCTCCGTCCGACTATACTGCTCTGCTCACTGGTTTTAATATACACTTATCTCCCTTGAGCTTATCCATGGACAATTTTTATACACGCCATCTTCATACGGCATTCACTTCTAGGTAATGACTGCCTCGGCACAGAGCAAATTGATAACTCCAAGCTCTCTTGCTAACAATGGCCCTTTCTCTACTCACTCACTAGATTGTGGTTAGTTTTGCATTCCATTGTTTCCTTATTTCAGGCACTACTACCGCATTGGTCTTACAAAATTCGCATATGCATTTTCCAAATTATTTCGATATAAATGCTAAATACAATATATGAAATATGTGTTGATATCCAAAACAAGTGAACAGGAGTGTTGAGCAACAAACATGCCTCCACTCTCTTTGATAGAAAATCGATATGTAAAATATTCTAAATTACGTTCATAAAATGCAGAAATCCGGACATTGGCAACCCTTCCTGAACACTACTCATATAATATACGAATTATTTTTTGTTGTATACAAGAATTGAAAAATGTTCTTAACTGAGAGTCCATAATTTTAGATCTCAATTGAACGGCACAGTTTCCCTAAACATACTGGCGAGGATTCGTCAACATTTGTATGAAGAAAGTAAATTTGAAGATCTTTTTACTTATGCAGTTGTTAGATTTAAACCTGCTGATCGAATACCACACTCTAATGGAGAAGCTGAAGAAGTTCCTTGTAAGGGGTCAGTCGATAGATAACGAGCGATATGTGAAAATATGAGCAACTATCTCATAAATTTCCCAGCCTGCTTCGAGGAATGCGAATGCAAGTATTGGGAAAATGAGGATGCCATATTGTTTATCACGTTGGCATAGCAATATGCTTTCATGGTTCATTCGACTGCGATTTTCACCGTCGACGCAGATTGGCTCTTTTGGAGAATTTTTCTCTCAAACACTCCAAGAGTTGCCTCATCTGCTTGCGCAAGTACCTATGCTTCTGATACACCAGCAAGGGTAGTATCAGCGTGGTGGACTTTTTTTATATTGCTTATTTAGACCATAATAGCATCTGTTGGCGAACAATTCTCCGCCGAATTTCAAAACTCATGAAACTCGGCGTCTTGCGCGTTGGTACCATCAGCTTAGTCTTTTCGCCATTTACTGTAAGACCCCCTTTGGCAGATTTCATCTTCTAATATTTGCTCAATGGTGGCTGTTACCGCTCGCAATGTTCGATCCATTATGTCGATGTCATCGGCGTAGGCGAGTAACATATGATGTTTGGTGCACATTTGCATCTAGTATGATCTTTTCCAGCAGGATTTTAAAAAGATCACACGACAAACTGTTGCCTTGCCTGAATCTTCGTTCGGTATTAAACGGCTCCGAGAGGTCCTTTCCGACTTTAAATGCTATATTTGTGCCTATTTAAGTTATCCTGCATAGCCGTATTAATTTTGCAGGAATGCCGAACGCAAACATGGCCTCATAGCAAATCGGGCTCTAGAATTTGGCGTAGTGTGAACATCTGGTCTATGGTAGATTTACCAGTTCTGAAGCCGCATTAGTATGGTCGATAATTTCATAGCACTTTATATGCGATGGGAAGCAGATTATGCTTCTAAAGTTGACACATATCGTCTTGTCTCCCGTTTTATGCACGGGTCAAAGGATACTGAGGTTCCAATCATTGGTCATACATTACTCTAGCCAAATTGTACAAATCAGCTGGTCAATGCTCCTGATCAGTGTTTAACCACCAGTCTTGAATAGTTCGGGTGGTTATCCATCGGCATCTGCTGCTTTATTATACTCCAGCCGATCAAATGCTATTGTGACCTCATCTTGGCTAGGTGGTATATAATCTATACCGTCATCTCTTATTGGTTCTGGGATATCTTCTTCATCATGTCCAGTCTTCATTCCGAATTCTGTACATCTCGAATTGCTCACGCTCACGTTGTTCTTCTTCTTCTTTCTTATTATTATTTTTTTAAATACGTTTCTCCTTTTCCCTCTTGATAATTCTCTCTCAAATTACGCGTTACTGCTGTTGGCAGGGTTGTCGTATACGCTGGGGTTTTCAACTCATTGCGGCAGCCCAGATCGTACCACGGGTTTCTTGATGGTGGTCTTTGGTACCCAAATGTTGCAGTTTTTAGGGAGTGGGCAATTCTTTCCCAATGTGCTTCTATATTGTTATCGAGACAAGGAATGCTTTCGTCAAGCAGGTGGGTAAGATGAGCGGAGTAGGCCCCTGCTACCTGTTGTGTTTGCAGCTTTCCGACGTCGATTTTCCGTGTTTTGTTATATCGCACCTTTGCTGCTGCATTAAGACGAGTGCGAACCTTGGCTGCTACATGCTAGTGGTCCGAATCGATATTCGCTCCTCTGATCTATCGAACGTCTGAAACGCTGGATGTATGCCTTCCGTTCATAACAAGACGTTTGCGAACGTCGGCTGTTTCAAGCTAGTGGTCCGAATCAATATTCGCTCATCTGATCTATCGAACGTCTAAAACGCTGGATGTATGCCTTCCGTTCACAACAAGACGATTGCGAACCTTGGCTGCTTTAAGCTAGTGGTTCGAATCGATATTCGCTCCTTTGATCTATTGAACGGTCTAAAACGCTGGATGTATGCCTTCCGTCCATCACAACATTGTCAATTTGATTTCTCGTTTCTTGATCAGGAGAAATCCAGGTGTCTGTGTGTATATCGAGATGCTTGAATCTGGTGCTGCTAACTACCATGTTTTATGCTGCGGCATAGTCAATCAACTTCATGCCGTTGTCGGATGTGTTTTTGGAGGCTGAATTTTCCAATGGTATGGCCAAAAATATTTTTCCATTTGAATTTTGCATTAAAATCTCTTCCTAGCAGAATTTTAATGTCATAGCCAGGGCAGCGCTTATATGTTGTTTCTAGGCGCTCGTAAAATATGTCTTTGCTCTGTTTATCTTTGTCTTCCGCTAAAATGGGGCTGGGACTTTGCATGACGTCTATGTGAAAACATTTGGTCCTTTCTAAAAAATAATCCGGAATGGCGTATTACAGCTAATAGTAACGGAAATTGACGCTAGGACCATCAAAAAAATCAGTTGTAAGGACTATGTCCAAGTATTGAATATAGTTTTTGTACTATTTAAACATTCGAAATGCCAAAATTACAGCCCCTGCAGATGGAAAATGCGGCTAGAAGCTTTAAGATACTAAAGTTGATCCTTAACGTTATATGAAGACTATACGAAAAAGTGGATTGAAACATCCCATTTCGAATGCCAAAAATCCAAAAAGTAGGAGTAACATAAGTACGAAACCTCACTATCGTGATTTGAACTGAGGGGCATGGCTAAATTGGAATAGAATTCTCATATTCTGATCCTTGAATTTTGTTTGTTTTCGTGATTTGAACTGAGGGGCATGGCTAAATTGGTATAGAATTCTCATATTCTGATCCTTGAATTTTGTTTGGGAGGAATATTAGGATGTGCCAAGTTTGAACCAATCGGTTGGACCCTTTTTTGTTGTCCTTTTTGAATGAATCTGAAATGGAAAGAGCCCAAACATGGGGTCTGAAACCGAAATTTCGATGAAGCACATTTTCGTATCGTTTCAAGGGTATAATGTATGTAGTGTATTTACCGGCCGACTTAGCCCTTCGGAAAATTTTGTTTCCATTTTATGTGTTAAAAAAATTCTATCTCATTTCCATTGAAATGGGAAAATTAGTATTTCTTTTTTATCCATTTTTTCACTTTGAAAAGGAATATGCATTGTCATTGGTTTCCCACATAAATCTGGTCATACTGTACATACATATAAAAGGTGTGTGGATGGAGTACATGTTTTAGGATCACACATATGTATATTTTGTTATACATATAACTTCCAACATTCATGTTATACACATAAGAGTATATGTGTATATACACTTTTGCGAGACTGTGTCTCTGTGTGCGTGCTTGCTCTATGTTCACAAATTTGATTCTCTTCACTTCTTTCACTGTCTGAATAGTGGGGACAAAATGAAAGTATTGTCATTTTAAGATCCTTTGGATTCTTTTGTGGCTTTTGAAAATTTAATGCTGCTATTCGTTGATGGCTGGCTGGCTGATGGCTTTGTTATTCGCATCGTCAATGTGTCCCTTTCATCGTTTTATATCATCGTTATTGTTGCTTCTGCCGCTACTAATGCTGCAGTTCGATGTTGTTTGTAAATTTTTAAGAAAATTCCAAAATGGCGGAAAATGTTAATGCTAAGCTTGAACTGGGCTGGGGGCGGGTGGATTTGTGAAGGTTCCATTGTGATGAGATGTTTCAAATGTGTGTGTTTGTTTTTCTTTTGATGTTTTCAATAATAAAATGTTGTGATGGCAGCCGATTTTCAAGAAGTAATTGAAATGCTTAGATTGTATTGAAGGAAACAAATTAAATTGTTAATCATTGCTAGAAGTTTTATAAAAATCATTATATAGTACGAAATCGAAAAAAGGTTACTATATTGAGATCTATCAGCAAATTTTCAAGTTTTATATATGCAGATAGAATAAACGCAATAAAATAATTATTTACTAAAAATAAATAGACTTACCTTTAATTTATATCACTACCATCGGATTCTTGATTCGTTACCGACTGCCGCAACTTGAGTCTAACATCTCCTGTGTAATGCCAATACGACACAATCGTGTCATCGCATAAAATTTCAATTTCGGAGGTATTATTTTTATCGGCTTTCATACTGCGTCTGGTCGTGTTCTAGTTTGAAGGGGGTATCTAAGACCATCCTACCTTCTTGTCATTGACGATTGTTGGATGGTAGGGTTTCTTATATCCGATATCTACTGTAATACCCTTCACCATTTTGGGCATATTCAACAGATGGAATCCTCACAAACATCGCATTTTTGAAGGACCATTAACATGAAATTAAACATGTCATTCTTCATCCTATACTAAATTTTGGTCAGATAACGAGTTGCTTCTTACAATGGGACAAAATTATGTAAATAAATTTAAAACAAAATATCGAAATCTAAAACGATTTGATCGAAACTTGTCAAGTGTTAGGTTACACTTATTTCAGTATGTTTTGTACAAATCGAAGGATATATAGGGACTTTGTTGCACCATTTACATAAAATCGGACGAAAATACATATGGGAGCTATATCTAAATCTGAACCGATTTTCACGAAATTTAACACACATCTTTCTACACTTAAATCAATAAGCTGTGCCAAATTTCGTGCAAATCGATGTATATATAGGGACTTTTGTGCAATATTTTCCTAAAATCGGACGAAAATATATATGGGAGCTATATCTAAATCTGAACCGATTTTCACGAAATTTAAAACACACCGTTCTAGACTTAATTCAGTACGCTGTGCCAAATTTCGTGCAAATCGATGTATATATAGGGACTTTGGAGCACTATTTTCCTAAAATCGGACGAAAATATATATGGGAGCTATATCTAAATCTGAACCGATTTTAGCACACATCATTCTAGACCTGAATCATTAGGCTGTGCCAAATTTCGTGCAAATCGAAGGATATATAGGGACTGTTTACATTAAATCGGACGAAAATATATATGGGAGATATACCTAAATCTGGCCCGATTTTTTCCAATTTCAATAAGGTTCGTCCTTGGGCCAAATAAGTGACCTATGCCAAATACTTTGTTTACAATTTAACGTGGACAGACAAACAGACGGACGGACATGCATAAATCGACTCAGAAAGTGATTCTATGCATATTCTCAAAAAGAACCATGTATCTATCTCGTTGATTTATAATTTACATGCAATCGGAAGCTATAACTTAATCTGGAATGATAATATACCATAAATTTGAAGTCTCAAACCAAAGTATTGGTATTGATTGTCATTCTTAGAGATGGGCAGTGGGTAAATACCCAAAGGATAAATACCCGGTAAATTGGATAAATACACATTTGTGGGTATTTACTATATTGAATCGGTAATCCAAGACCTTACACCCTATTTCCGAGTTTCTGTTATCAAATCGATTTAGACAAAAAATACCTTAAATTGGGAGATACGATACTTGGACGCAGGGATTTCTATATTTTCTTTGACATTAAAAACATGTATGCAAAATTTTGGCCGCCAATGTCAAGTGGTTCGGCAGTTAATGAGTTTAAACCCAAATTTTGGGTAAATACTCGGGTATTTACCCAAGTATTTACCCAAGACTTTAAAGTATCGTAAAACTATACAGTCTAAATCGATTTGATAAGAGAAACCCGGAAATAGGGTGTAAGATGTTGTATTACCGATTCAATATAGTAAATACCCAAATAAATACCCGCAAATGGGTATTTACCCGGTAAATACCATCTCTAGTCATTCTCAGTCAGAAATGTCCTTAAAAATGTTAAAATAAAAAATTCTAAGAACATTTTTTGGAATTGAAATATGATGTGTCCGAAAACGTTTTAAAATAGCCCCCATATAAGCGGCTATTCCTCCATGTTTGATGTTAAAGGGATTTTCGTTTTGATATTTCGTATTTTAGGCACTTTTTTGATTGAATTTTATGTAAACAAGTTAAAAAGTGTCAGTCAGTCTTGTCGATAGCCCAGCTTATGGTTTGCGGAAGTTTTCGGAATTACACACAGAATTTATTATAAGCTTTTTATTAGATATATGTTTTTATACAAGAGGTTTCGGATTTAATATTGATAAAATATATTATTTAATTAGCTTCAAATTATATTTATGTTTTTAAAATATTGACCATATATGAGGGAGGTACTGGGAGGAGGGGACCACTGGGTCCTATTTTTTGACTTGATCTAGGCCTATAAATATTGACAATTTTGACGATTCGTGAGGAGGTACCAGAAGAAGTGAACCAATAGCTCCCATATTCAGATGTGATAATAATAAGATAATAGGTTGTGTAATGTTTGCTTTAACTCGAATATTTCATTCGTGTGATATTATATTAATAAATATTGAAAATGTTGACCATTTGTGGGGGAGGTACCAGAAGGATCGGTCAAATAGGTCCCATCTTCCTTCGCATGATATTTTAAAATTAATTTTCAGCAATTTTTTGACCATTTGTGGGGGAAATACCAGAAGAAAATCGGAAGAAAATATACATCGGAACTATATCTAAATCTGAACCAATTCCAACAAAACTTCGCATACGTCTATCTGAACCAAACTTCGTACACTGTGCAAGATTTAGTCTCAATCGGGCAAATATTCGGGGTTTGGTGCACCATTTACATAAAATCGGACGAAACTTTATATGGGAGCTGTATCTAAATCTGATCCGATTTCAACAAAACTTGGCATATATCAATCTAGACCCAATTCTGTACTCTGTGCAAAATTTTGTCGCAATTGGACCAATATTGGCAGTATGGTGCTCCATTTACATAAATTCGGATGAAATTATATATAGGAGCTCTATCTAAATCTGAACCGATTGCAACAAAACTTGTCATATATATATTTAGATCTTATTTAGTATTGGGTGCAACATTTTGTCTCAATCGAACCAATATTGGGAGTTTGGTGCAGCATTTACATAAAATCGGTCGAAACGATGTATGGGAGCTATATCTAAATCTGAACCGATTTTTTCCAATTTCAGTAGGGTTCGTCAGTGGGCCAAATAAATGAGCTGTACCAAATTTCATCCAAATCGGATTATAAATGTGACCTGTACTTTGTTTACAATTTAACATCAACAGACGGAGGGACATGCATAAATCAACTCAGAAAGTGATTCTATGCATATTTTCAGAAGGAACCATGGGTCTATCTCGATTCCTTTAGACTGTTACAAACATATGCACAAAGACATAATACCCTGTACCATAGTCCGGTGAAGGGTAAAACAATTAAAAACTCAAGAATGTCTAATTTGTATACCCTACACTAATATGTTGTGAGGTGGCTCTATGTGTTTCTAAAGCCTCGAAATATTGGCCCTAGTCATATCGCTGCTAGCTGAGTCGATCTAGGCAAAATTTGAATTCTATGGTAAATTAGTTTGGGGAAAAAGGAACCCATTACCCATTTGTCGATAAAATCGGAGAAATGGTCGAAGTTGTCCGGCATGTTAGCAGTCGTAACATCGCCCAGGAGATAAAAATCGGTCATAAAACTGTTTAAAACCATTTACACAAAGCTGGATTCAAAAAGAAGCGCGAAGTTTGGGTGCCACACCAATTAGCAGAAAAAATAGGATGGGTCGAATTTGTATCTGCGAAGCCTTGGCCAAACGGAATGAGATAGACTCATTTCTTAACAGGATTTCTTAACCGGTGGCGAAGCACCTCAAACGGTGGCCAAACCAGGTCCAACGCCAAGAAAGTTCTGCTATGCATTTGGTGGAACTGGAAAGGGATTATTTATTGCTTCCATATGACCAAACGCAATTGACCAGAATTAGCCAACAGGAGAGGTGTCGTGTTCCACTAGGACAACGCTAGCACACACACATCTACAGTGACTCGCCAGAAACTTCGGGAGCTTGGATGGGAAATTTTAATGCATCCGGAATACAGTCCAGACTTGGCACCAAGCGGTTATCATCTTTTTCTTCCATTGCACATTTTCGTTAATGATAAAAAATGATTTTATTACCTTGGTACCTCCATAAATAAAAAGAATGAGATCAGTTTTGAAATTCGGAGAAGGATTGTGATGGCCAACAGACGCTACTATGGTCTAAGTAAGCAGTTTAGAAACAAGGCCACCTCCCGCCAGACCAAGCTCACACTTTACAAGACGCTGACACTACCCAGATGAGGCAGCACTCGACGGTGAATATCGGCGTCGAATGAACCACGAGGTTTACAATTTATGGGCGGACATCGACATAGTCGGCGTCGTATTGAGCTGCAGCGACTACGATGGCTAGGCCATGTTGTGCGAATGAATGAGAATGCCCCAGCTGAAAAGGCATATAAAAGCGAGCCTACTGATGGTTCCTGTGGAAGAGGAAGGCCACGAATTAGATGGAAAGGCCAAGTAGAAAACAACATCTTGGAACGTGGTCTTCCAAATTGGTGGATTTGCGCACAAGACCGACGCGCTTGGAAATCTTTTTTAAGCTCGGCTTATAAAACAACCGTTCTGTAAAAAGTCAGCTAAGTAAGTAAGTTCCTAGTGTTTGAAAAGCCCCGAAATATTGGTCCTAGTCATATTACGGCTAGAGGGGTCAATCTACGCCTTATAAATGTCAAAATTTGCAGTCTATGGTAAATATATTTACTCCGGAAAAACAAGAATCGGAAATGTTAACAGTATGTGACAGTAAAATCATATTAAAAATTTATTCTAAAATTCCCCTTTTTTTCCTTTCTATTTGATTACTGATTATGTGTCCAGTATGTTTTATTTTGTCAAGTGTCTCAGTTCTTGAATACAATACAATTTTATCCAATGGCTAAATTTTGAATCGATAAAACTATGAAGTTAATCTCTATATCATTTACAATATTGCATAAATCTCTTGTTAGCAGATAACAGATTACTTACATCCATCGGAAATCATCAGACATCTCAAATATCATTCAAAATAACTTAATCCCTAAAAATCACATATGGCAAAGCAAATATGAAAAATATCCACCATGGACACAACCGCAAATGCGAACTAAAACAGATAAATCCTTGACTCTGTCTGATATAATGCGGCTAATTAAAGAGCCATTACCAATACCCATCGGCAAATGAATTGCAACAAATCCGCAGAGTATTGTAAAGTTTTACGGTAGACAGATATGATCTTACCCGAAGAAGAAGGAGAAGAAAAATATTTGGAAAAAAACCACAAGACCACCACACACTCGAACACACACACACCTCAAGGTGGGGTGAGTGGCAAAGGTATGATTGCATCAACCCTCAAATATGCTGCGCCTCATTAAGGAACACCCAGAACAAATGTAAGGTATGTGGCAGAATGAATAAAAAAAACATTTTCATCAGGAAAGTATTTCTGCTGAAATTTGACACTTTAAGTGAAAAATGTTAAACACACAGAGCTAAACATCATCGACATCATCATAACCGAAAGGGAAAGGTTAGGATAATTATCCACCAATCCATCTATAAATTCATTCATCCAAAGCAAATAAGGGTGAGTTCGCTGTCTAAACAAAACCACAACCGAGAGGAGAGGCACGCAGGGAGCCAGGAGGTCTAATTTGTAGACGACGTCACAGCAGATACCATGGAAATATGTTAAATATGCCATGGAAGAAAATCTGTCGATGTTTAATGATAATTAGCTCAAGGTAAACAGAAAAACAAAACAAATAACAAACAACAACAACAATAATAACAACAACATAAGGTGTCAGTAACAGGTTATTTAAGAAATCAACAAAAAATAAAAATTTACATATTTTTTGCTTAGTTTCCCCTTTGTCAAACCAAAAAGAAACGAACGAAAAATGAGGCCAATTAGTTTGACTATTTCTGTGAAAAATCAGGCTAGAAAAATATTTTCAATAAAAAAATGAAGAAAACTCTCAGGAAAATTTTAATAATAACTCTCATCATAATGTGGTAATGAAAAAAATTCTTTCTTCTTCCCGGAAGCCAACGACTTTTATTTAAATTGTTATTTGATTTTCTCATTTCTCGTTTGACCATTAACCGTTGACCTGTTTAAGGTAATCGAGAACAACAACAAGAAGAATTTTATTAAAAAAAGTTCGCCTTTGTACTGGGTAAGTTCTTGAATGCCGGACCAAAGGAAAATGTGTTAATATTTTGTGGAAGTTATTTAATACGCAAGAGAAAGGCATTAAAGTAATTGTTATTAAATTTTATTTTGAAGTGTGGTAAGCCTGAAGTAGGTGAGGGTAATCTTATTTATCTTTTCGTTCTTATCAGCGATTTTATTTAACAAAATCTTAAGATAGAACACTCTACCGTATGTTGAATGGTGTTGAATATCTTGAAACATTCCAAACACGTAGACATCATGATTATACGAGGTCGAGGTTAAACCGACATCTTTGAAGATATGGACTTGGCGCGCGTCTATTTGTATACACAGAACCTTAAGTTCAACAAAAAACATGCCTCAATAACAAATACCCTCTTGACCGATTAGAGGTAAGATGGTACCCATTCTTTCCCTGGCATATTTTTTTCGAGGTGAACATTTACACCATAAGATGCAAATGTTGTCATTAATATTGCCCATGCACGGGATATTGGTCCATAACTGTGGACCATTATCCCGTGCTGTGTGACGATTGGTTCATAACTGTGGTGTGTATCGCGCTTACAAATTATAATGGGCAGACGGACGGACCCATATGTCTAGATTGACTCAGCTAGTCGATATATCTGTAGTCATTTATAGTTTCTAAACCTTGATCAACATTGATTTTATACATTCCTGATCAGAAATCACGATAGAGATCGCACAGACATTGCTAGTACTTCTAAGATGTTTGGTATTGCAAATGGGATATATCGGTCCACATTTTGGTGTAGTCCCCATATCTGGTCGTCTGTAATTACATTTTTTTCGTTTAAAACAATGCGCCATATTATGGTCGCATTTATTGATCATTTTCTAAAAACAGGAATGTAATATTGTAGCCACTTCGGTTGCAAAATGGGGTAAAAAAAAACTCCACACAAAAAGTATCAATATTACCCCAAGTTTCATGGTAAACCACATATTTGGAATTTTTTTCAACCGAATTGTTTCTATATATTGATTTCCCACTGGAATGCAAATCATCTTGCCAAAAAAATATCAATAACGGCCCACGTTTTGATAAAGCTGTAACATAATGGTACCACTAATATTTTAAGAACATGTTTCGCAGCCGAAATATTTTGGTGATTCCCTCGATTGGAACATTTTTTCATCCGCATACATTACTATATTTTGGTAATATATTCCGAATATGACCCAGCATTTGTTAACTCCCTGTTTCACTCTACGAGTCTTCGACATATAGGTGTTTATACAACGTTTGAAACTAGGACGACGCGTCGGCCGTCGTGACTGCCGATTTTCTCTATATCTTCTAGAACATTTTTGCTTGACTTATTGTATCGAAGGCTATCAATAAGACATAGCCCAAATGTAATATTGCGCGTCCTATTTTGGTTCATTCCACTGCTTATGTGTATGGATATGGCGCGGAATGCTACTATATTTATGACCTCATAATCGAACAAATGCGAATATTCGTGTGATGTGCCATTGTGTAGCTGGTTTCGTTTCTCTTGTCCGTTTTTCATATTTCTCCAAAGAGTGCCAACAAACTTTTTGTGGTGTGTATAACTTAGAATTCACCTTGCAAAGTTACGAAACTAGGCGAGCATTTGTTCCGATGTGTTTCTTTCACGAAGAACTTTCGTTTTATTTGGCTTGTCTTCCAAGACCCACAAGGGTTCTCATTCATGAATCGGCAAAAGTAACATAACTTCTTTGCAACTATCGAAAAGAGTCGGATATTTGGTACCCATAGATAACCCTCTATGCCAAATTACTGCCAATTTGATTGAAAAATGTGTCTAATAGACAAAAAATACCTAAAATCGGGAAGTACGATTATATGGGGGCTATACCCAGAGATCCTATTTCCCATACCAGTATTAGTTCTGATATTAAAACCCTGTGATCAAATGTTGATTTTGGCCGCATATGTCAAGTACTGGGTACTTTCCCACTGCCCATCTCTAGAAATGTCAGAACTTTCCTTCGGTCAGAAATGTATATAGAATCATTTATGTCGAATTAAAAAGTGTAATAAAAGTACTGAAGGCCATTAAATTTAGTTCAATAGTTATGGATGACAAAATAGATCTATAATATTGAAAATAATTATTGGAAACCTATTCGATGAAATTTACACAATATATTTCTACCCTTCACCACACTATGGTACAGGGTATTATGCCTTTGTGCATATGTTTGTAACAGGCAAAAGGAATCGAGATAGACCCATGGTTCATTTTGAAAATATGCATAGAATCACTTTCTGAGTCGATTGGGACAAAATTTTGCACAGCGCGCTGAATCAGGTCCATACTTATTTATGCGAAGTTTTGTTGGAATCGGTTCAGATTAAGATATAGCTCCTATATATAGTTTCGTTCGATTTTATGTAAATGGTGCACCAAACTCCCAATATGTGTCCTATTGTGACAAAATTTTGCACAGCGCGCTCAAACAGGTCCATACTTATGTATGGGAAGTTTTGTAGGAATCGGTACAGATTAAGATATAGCTCCTATATATAGTTTCGTCCGATTTGGTGTGAGTGAAGCACCAAACTCCCAATATTTGTCTGATTTTGCACAGAGTTCTGAATTAGGTCAAGACTGATGTCTGCGAAGTTTTGTTAAAATCGGTTCGGACATTGATATAGCTCCCATATATAGTTTCGTCCGATTTTTTTTTTTGTGAATGATGCACCAAATTTCCAATATTTGTCCGATTGGGGCAAAATTTTGCACAGAGTACTGAATTATTTCCAGACTGATGTCTACGATGTTTTGTTAAAATCGGTTCAGATTTAGATATAGTTCCCATATAATTGTTTCGTTGGGTTTTTTGTGAAGCCGAAACCGAACTCCCAATATTTGTCCGATTGAGCAAAATTTTGCATAGCGAATGCAATTGAAAAAAATTGATGTGTGATAAGGTTTGTTGAAATCGGATCAGATTTGGATATAGTTCTTATATATATTTTTTCGTTCGATTTTGTGTAAATGGTGCACCGAAGGGCCTATGTTTGTTCGATTTACACGAAATTTGTGAGAGTGTGTATTAAATTGAATTTAGAGTGATAACAAAAACCATGTGTTTATATATAGCTTCCATACATAGTTTTACTCGATTTCATAGAAATGGTACACCAAAGAATCCAAGTCTGCCCGTTTGACATGCAATTTTTCATTGATTTGAGAATGGTATGTGTATGTTTTTTTTTTCATTTGGTTCAAATATCTATCTAGATAGTGCATTTAATTTCGCCCGATTCCATCTAAATGGTCCTCCAAAGATTCTATGTCTGTTCTATCTACTGGATATTGTAGATATTAACTCTTTATGTACACAAAGTGGTGAAGGGTATCATATAGTCGGTCCCGTCCGACTTTTGAACTTCCTTACTGGTTATATATTGATCTGATGTAGCGCACTGTATAAGGTTATGTTTTGCAGTAAACGGATAAGCTACTAGCTCAAGCAGTTCATTCATATTTACTATTAGAATAACAGTGTATATTTTCATTCAACGACAATCATTTAATATCGCTACAATGTTGACCCAAAGGACAAGCTCATTTCTTCTCCTGCACTGTTCAGCAACAGTATCAACAGCAACGAAACGTTGTGACAGGCCATAGCTGCTATTATAAAGTTTATAATTACATTCCTGTTTATTAGCCATTATTGTTACGGCCATCCATCCCATCCAGCCATCCATCCGACCATTCAGTCGATGCCATTCACTGCACTTCTCTCCACTTCAGTTGCAATCTTTCGCAGGGGCACAAAAAATGTTTATGAACATTTTTTAATTTAATTATTTTGGCTTTGTAGCAGCAGCTCCCGTTCATGTGATGATGGGGTTCGTCTAGTTGTTGCTCTGGTTTGGACTGTTGTGATACTTGTCAAACTTAATTAAATCATAAGTAAAGAAATGAAATTTTGATTACATTCAAATTGTTTGCCACTTAATCAAAGGTATTTTTTTCCGTTAACATTTTTATAAAACAAAACGCCAGTATGAATTTTGAATTTTGCGACAATTAGTGTGTGTGTAAATTTTTTATTTCAATTAAATTTTGTATTAAAGTGCCAATTTTTCTTTGGATTTTTTTTTGTATTCACAAATGTTGCATATTGAAATTTAACATAATTATTTGTTATTATATTTCAAAGGAAATTTACCATGAAAATAATTTAATATCATTATTAGGATATAGTATTTTTTTTTCCTTTGTGGTTGATATATGTATTTACAAAATCACAACCTTACCTTCCGTACAACTCACTCAATACCACAACCCTTTTTGTGAAATTTAATACGATAATGGATGTAAACGCCATTGTCAAATCCTTATTTACGTTTCTCACATTCATTCACCAGCAATCTGGCCAATACAAATTGTCCGTAAAACAAACCCATATCCTTTTTTTGTAATCCTCAGCAATGTTTAGATAAAAAAATAAAATAAATTTTTAACATACATTGCCTTTTTCAAATCCTTTTACTAAATGTGGGTGTAGACAAAACGTTAATATATTGTCGAGAAAGGGCTCTTACAAAATTTAGAAAGAAACAGTCGGGCCCACCATAGTAGAATGCTCATTTTGACAAAATTAATTTTTTTGAATTAATTCATGGAGTATCCTAAATAATTTAAAATTTGCCTATCCAAAATTAGGTTTGAAGATGGAGGTTATCAATTAAATTCTTCTGATACCTCTCACGCAAGTATCCAAAAAATGGCAAAATAAAACTCATTATATTTTTAATCAATCTTGTAGTTTGTACAGGAATCAGAATGAAGTACGGACATTTTTCCAACGAGTAAAACACCAAAGCGAAGAAGGAAATCTGGTGACAGATATAGACAGCGTGTTGAAAATCTGGAAGGAGAATTTTGAAAAGCTTCTGGTATCAAACAGTGGCGGTGAAGATGATACACCAGAACGATTGAAACCAATGGTCAATGACATCATTGGACCATACCAATGCGGCTTCAGACCTGGCAAATCCACCAAATCCATTGAACAGATTTTCACTCTGCGCCAAATCCTGGAAAAGACCAACGAAAAACACATACCACCTATTTGTCGACTATAAAGCCGCATTCGACAGCCCCATCCGTTCATAGGTGATTAAAGCCATGTCTACATTCGGCATTCCTGCAAAATTTATTCGGCTATGCAGGATAACTTTAAGTGGCAAAAGGTCAGCAGTTAAAGTCGGAAAGGACCTATAGGAGCCCTTCATTACCGAACGAGGATTCAGACAAGGTTACAGTTTGTCGTGTGATCTGTTTAACATCCTGCTGGGTGAATATAAATGGCACTCTGTACATCAAACAGCATATGTTACTCCCCTACGCCGATGACATCGATATAATGGATAGAACATTGCGAGCGGTAACAATCACCTTTGAACAAATTGAGAAGGAGTCTGCCAAAGTGGGTCTGGCAGTAAACGGCGAGAAGGCCAAGCTGATGGTATCAACTCGCAAGACGTCCAGTAGACTCTACCAGTTCGTCCTGTCCTATTTGTCCTTAATTTATGGTACCCTCCACTATTCGGAATTTCGGGGGAGGTTTAGGTCTGTTATTTAAAAAAATCCAAGAACACCGAACATTTCTAGTTCTTGGAAGGTGGCATAAAATAAATTCAGAACTTTATTAATTTAAATTCATGTTTTGACAAAGTCCCATATAAAGTTCCGCGTCCAAATTATCGGTATTTGAAGTTTTTATCCGGATTTTCCAACTGATATACCTATATTTTGGCAGTCCCGGGGTTTCGGAAAGTAATTAGCATCACTACATAGCTCTAATTTTTGGCATAGCTCCTAATAAAGTTAAATACGAAAATTGGGTTTTCGGGTCTTGGAATGCAGAAAATTATCAATATAAGTAAATATTTTGGCATAGCCTCTCTAAAACGGCCTGAACAAATTTTCAGTCTTTTGGCGATTTTGACGCTATTCTCCAACCAAAGTGTTTGTATTTTAACATTCCGGGATTTTGGAGGATGATGAACATCTGTAGAAGATGATTAGTATGTTACAGATATTTTGAGTTCATAGAGGATGACATATTTGACATAACATATTGGACCTAGACCCACCTTTTAGTATACCAATCGCCATAGTAGCAACTAGCTGAGAAGATTTAAACATTATTGTACGTCCGGATGAAATGAACCAAAAACATTATTTGGGTTTTTTTTTGTGGCTTTAGAGGTCATAATTATGACCCGAACATCACGAAATCATACACAAAGAAAGGTGTCTGACCATAGAATAGGCATAACAGTTTTGATGAAGATCGATCAATATTTAGCGGGCCAAATGGACCCATATTATTGTGTGAAAAGTGCCAACATTTGTAATCTATGTAATCTATCTATTTGCACCTGAGGGACATAGACCCGAGAAGTTGATAGTAAATCCAAGAGGAGCGTTTGACCTTTAAATCAATACCAATGTTATTGTTCTGTGGGTTTTTTCTTAAATACTTACAGGTGTCTACGTATTAAGATATTGTTTAGTATTACCATTACCACGTAAGAGGATATAAATTTCGAGCTGATGACTAGGAAATTTTGCATGAGGTTTTCCATGATCATGGGGATGGCGATCTGGACAAATATTTTATATTTAGCGGACCAATTTGACCTAAACATTTTTGTGTAAATTTTACTCCGGGAAAACATAATTCGGAAAAGATGACGCAGAGGAGCTTTGGCCTCTAATCGGCCAAGAGAGTGCAAATATAGAGAAATACTGTACAGACTTGGAATATATATCCGCAGTAACACATACACATCAGAAGTATTTGCAATTGAGTATTTTTTCGAGATGTGTTTTAAATCTTATTGTAAAAACTTGTGACAATAGGTCCAAATTTTAGGTGGTGGCAACATATACACCATAATAAACATAAATTTATCATCAAAATGAATCATCAATTCTTGATCAGGCCCCCTTTTCCATGAAAAAAGGTTAATTTCAGGTCATAATTCCTTAAAGATTAACCGATCATTACCAAAAACAATATTCCTCCTTCTTTGCAAACCATAATGGACACGCATGCCTAGATCGACTCAGCTAGAGATATGAAGGTCATTGAATCACACAGACTTATAAGTCGCTCACAACAATTTGTAGCGTAAAAATTCTACAATACACTCCATAAAAATTTCCACCCAAAATCCAGCCTTCCTTCATATGTGAAACCATATCTTAATGGATATGCCAATTTCCTTAAATCCATCAGTCTAATTATAAATTGCAGGTTACAAATTTTAAAATACTTTTGTTTTTATATCCCTTAAACAAATCTCTTATCTCTTGTGATTGATTCAATTTTCCCATGTGATGTAATTTGTTTTCTATAAATTGAAAAAAAAAACGAACTACCAGCGACAGAGAATCCTATTTGGCAAATTCACTTACTCCATGAAAAGGTGCGATACTGCCTTCTAAAAGGAATTTTCAAATCTTATTTTCATATTGGGAAAATTCCATTTTTTGTTTTTTGCTCTCAATAAATGTCAGCAAAGTATTTTTTTTCTTTTTTGCAAACACAAATTGGCAAAGTTCATATCACAGCTAATAAAAATTGTTCCACTCAATTTTCACTGCCACCAAAAAGAAAACACGCACACACACACTTGCTACATGCTTCATTGCCGCAGATGGGTGTTCGTTGGAAGGGAGTTGAAGTGCCGTAAAAGGCGACAAATTCAATTTTCAAAGGTCACACCATAAAGTGATACTTGATATGTGTATGTCTGTCATTAACACCCACTGGAAAATCGCTGTCTTACCATTTATCTTCCAACTTATAGGAGTTTTTTGTGTTTTATATCGTACTAGCAAAGTACCCGCTACTTCGTATGCGGAAAGGGAATAAAAAAATATTTCATATGGAAATGGTGAATACCGTATAATTAGTTGTACTATAGTTCTGAATTCCACCTCTATTCCTACATTTAATATCAAGTTTATTACCATTAATTACTCTTCATACACATAAGCACTATTTTCCGAAATCCACACTTTAGCAAAAACGTACAGGTTCCACATGTAATTCCATTTAGAACTTTTCGAACACCATCACCTCCACTAAATTTGGTACCAAAAACCCTTTGGTCCTTCTTTCTAACTCTCTGTCAATGACCAACATTCTAAATTTTAGGTTTCCAGCTCTCTCCGTTATCCAAGTTTAGTGAATTTTCTATTCTATACTATTGGTACACATAAATTCGAGTTTCCAAAGTTGTCTCCATAGCTCAATACTACACTTCAACAGTAATCTAAGTTCCAAATCTCAAGATTCAACCAAATCCAAATTGCTTCAAATTTAGTACCATTTAGTAATTCTCATACTCATAAGTAAGAATTTCTAAAACTACATCAATCCATCAATCCTAATCTTACTTCCACCAAAGTCCAAATTGTTCCAAATTATTTTTAAGTCCAAATATTAGGATTCCCGCTCACACAAAACGAATTGTACCATATTTAGTACCAATTAGGTCTTCTCGTATCCATAAGTACGAAATTCCAATACTTCCTTAATCTTGCAATTTTAATTACAAATTTACGTTTACTATCTCTATCCGTTAACTCGAATCAAAATTGTACCAATTTTTTACCATTTAGTACACATAATGACGAATTTTAAAAAATTACCGACATATCTCAATTCTGTACTCAAACTGTAATATTAATTCAAAATTTTAGAATACAGCCCTACCGTTCACACATTTGTAAGATTTCCGGACCCATTTTGTACTTTTGGTTTCTATAATTAACAATTTCCTAAACTATGTCAATCTTACACTCCAACAGTAATTTTAATTAAAAAATTCGGGAGTCCAGTTCTATCCGTTCACACATAATCAAGTTGTACGAAATATAGTACTATTTAGTACACATAGGTACTATGCTTCCATATCTCAATTCTATATTCAAACATCAACCATTAGTCCAAATTATGGGTTTCCAGCTCTCTCCGTTCACCCAAATCCATCTAGTGCCGTTTAGTACCTTTCGTACACATAAATACGAGTTTCCAAAGATGTCTCTATAGCTCAATCTTCAACAGAAATCTTAATTCCAAATTTCAGGTTTTCAGTTCTATCCTTTCAAGCAAAATCCAAATTGTACTAAATTTAGTACCATATAGTACCTTTCGTACCAATAAGTACGAATTTCATAATCTACCTCAGTCCTACATTCCAACAGTCATTTTAATTCCCAATTTGAAGACTTCAGCTCTGTCTGTTCACCTAAATCCAACTTCCACCAATTTACGTACGATTTTTTAAAGCTAATTCCGATTATCAAGATTCCATCTCTACACACTCAACTTAATGTAAATAGTACGAAATTTAGTACCATTTTACACTTTTTATACACATAAGTACGAATGTACATATTTCCGTACATCAGCACTACTTCCCAACCATTATTCCATTTCATATGTCAAGATTCATGCTATATATGTTCAATATATATACAACAGGAAGTAAATTCAGTAAAGTTTAGTACCTTAAGTACACTTATAGGTCGAATTTCCAAAAACCCTTTGCACATCATTCTAACTTTCCATCAGTGACCAACATTCCAAATTTCAGAATTCTAGCTCTTCCCGTTCGCTAATAAAAAGGGTACCATATTTGGTACATTTTAGTACTTTTCGTACCCTTCTACTTCCAACAAAACTTCCTGCATACCCCGATCCTACACCCCCATAATGACTTTACACTGTAGTATGAATTTCCAAAACTTCCTACTTAACCCAAACCTACACTTCACAGAGATCCTAATTCCAAGTTTCAGAATTCCAACGCTATCGGTTCACTCACAATCCAAATTGTACCAAATTTGGCACACAGTAGTATGAATTTCCAAAACCTCCAACTTACCCTAACCCTACAACCCCACGGTGACCCTAAATACAAGTTTCAGGATTACAACTCTATCGGTTCACTCACAATTCAAATTGTACCAAATTTAGTACACAGTAGTACGAATTTCCAAAACCTCCTACTTACCCCAATCCTACACCACCACAGTGATCCTAACACCAAGTTTCAGGATTCCAACTCTATCTGTTCGCCCACAATTAAAATTGTACCACATTTAGTACACAGTAGTACCAATTTCCAAAACATCCTACATACCCCAATCCTACACCCCCACAATGATCCTAAATCCAAGTTTTAGGATTCCAACTCTATCGGTTCACCCTCAATTCAAATTGTACCAAATTAAGTACATAGTAGTACCAATTTCCAAAACTTCCTACATACCCCAATCCTACACCCCCACAGTGATCCTAAATCCAAGTTTCAGGATTCCAACTCCATCGGTTTATCCCCAATTCAGTTTGTACCAAATTTAGTACACTGTAGTACGAATTTCCAAAACTTCCTACAGACCCCAATCCTACACCCTCACAGTGATCCTAAATCCAAGTTTCAGGATTCCAACTCTATCGGTTCACCCCCAATTCAAATTGTACCAAATTTAGTACACAGTACTATGAATTTCCAAAACTTCCTACAGACCCCAATCCTACACCCACACAGTGATCCTATATCCAAGTTTCAGGATTCCAACTCTATCGGTTCACCCTCAATTCAAATTGTACCAAATTTAGTACATAGTAGTACCAATTTCCAAAACTTCCTACATACCCCAATTCTACACCCCCACAGTGATCCTAAATCCAAGTTTCAGGATTCCAACTCTATCGGTTCATCCACAATTCAATTTGCACCAAATTTAGTACACTGTAGTACGAATTTCCAAAACTTCCTACATACCCCAATTCTACACCCTCACAGTGATCCTAAATCCAAGTTTCTGGATTCCAACTCTATCGGTTCACCTACAGTTCAAATTGTACGATATTTAGTACACAGTAGTACGAATTTCGAAAACTTCTTACTTACCCTAAACAGAGATGCTAAATCCAAGTTTCAGGATTACAACTCTTTCGGTTCACTCACAATTCAAATTGTACGAAATTTAGTACACAGTAGTACGAATTTCCAAAACGTCCCACTTAACCCAAACTTTCACCCCCAGACTGATCCTAAATCCAAGAATTTAAATTGTACCAAATTTCGTACACATTAGTAAACATTTTTAAAACTTCCTACATATTTCGATCTTACACCCCAACAGTTATCCTGACTCCAAATTTCATGATTCTAGCTCTATTGGTTCGCATAAAATTCAAATTGTACCAAATTTAGTACCATTTAGTACCCATGAATATAAATTACTGAAACTGGGTAAAAAAATTCCAAAACTACGTACATTCCCAATTCTACACTCAGATGTCCAACTCCTAATGTTAATTTCAAATTTCAGGATTCCAGCTCGATTTGTATCTCCAAATTAAATTTGTACCAAATATAGTGTCATATAGTACTTTTTGTACACATGAGTACACGCTTTCAAAACCATGTCCTTAAATAGACTCTACATCTCATCCCTAAGTCGCATTCCAAATTTCAAGTTTTTAGCTCTATCAATTCACATGCTACGAAATTGTACAAAATTAAGTACATTTTAGTACTTTTCGTACCCTTCTATTTCGAATTTCCAAAAACTCGTTGGTACATCTATCCTACACTCAGCGACCACCAATCCAAATTTCAGAGTTCTAGCTCTACCGGTTCGCCAAATACAAATGGTATCACATTTAGTACTTTTTAGTACTTTTCGTACCGTTCTAGTACGAATTTCCAAAAACGCTTTTGTACATCTTCCTAACTTTACATCAGTGACCCACATTCCAAATTTCAGAATTCTAGCTCTTCCCGTTCGCCTAATACAAAGGGTACCATATTTGGTACATTTTAGTACTTTTCGTACCCTTCTAGTTCGAATTTCCAAAAACCCAGCCTTATCTCACGCCTACACACCAACACCAACCCACACTCAAAATTTCAAGCTTCTAACTTTAGCCGTTTCGTCTGGGCGATGATCTGTCAGTCAGTCACTCATTCACTCACTCACTCACTTAACACTAAGCTCTTTTATATATATAGATGTGTATTTGGTTGAGTGTGGGGATGGCTTCGTGAAATTGTATTTGATTGCTTTACAATCACATCGAATTAAAGTAATTTTCTTTGACTTGAAGTGGATTTATTTGCTGACATTTGTTTTTAACTTTTGGTATTGGATTTTCCAAAGACAAAGCAACCATTTCCACATACAATATACATAGTATGTGGAAATGTGAGCAAGACTGTTAAGAACAAATTGCATGATTAGAAGGACTACAAGTGTCCCAAAATGTACTAAGTTTAAGAAAATAAGTCCAAAAATAGGGATCTGATGTATAAGTCGAGAAAAACTCGAGAATATGAGTCGTGAAAAACTCGACTCCGATTCCAGAAAAAATCCAGTATATTTTGTTTCCAGAATATTAATAGGAAGAAAGTCTTATATGATTACAATGACTACAGATATCCCCACCTGTACTAGATCCAAAAATGTGGCTATGCTCTATAAATCGAAGTAAGGAAATTTTTAATAGGCAAGTGGCTAAACCACATAATAGAAATGCTAAAATCTAGAACACTACAATATCGCAACAGGATTGGAACCAAAGGCACAAAATTTGTAAATTTCATTGCGGGACCCTTACTCATGTTCAAGATATAGCGTACATTCGTCTATATAATATCAAATGTACCAAATATAGTACGATTCACAGCATTTGCGTACTTAAAGAACGAAATTTAAACTAATATCTTAGCTCAAACCTACCTAGCCACATACCAACGGTTATCCCCATACCAGATTTGTCAAAATGTTCAAAACCTTCACGAAAAGTTTCCGTCTGGAATTAAATTAATTTCCACATGGAGCGGATTTATTTTTTTTTAATTTTTACAAGGCTTAATTTTTTTTTAAATATACTTTTCTAAATTTCCACAAGGCGTGGAGTTAAAAAAAATCATCACAATGCTTAATTTATTTAAAACATATTTTTTTTTAAATTTCACAAAACATGCATTTTTACATGCAACTTAATACACATTATTCTGGACTGTACTCTATGCCAAACTTCGTTCAAATCGAAAGATATACAGGGACTTTAATGCACCATTTACATTAATTCTGATGAAAATATGTATGGGAGCTATATCTAAATCTTCACCGATATTCAGGAAACTTCACACACGTCAATCTGGACTCAATTCAGTACGCTAGGGACTTTAGTACACCATTTACACTAAATCAGACGAAAACATGTATGTGCGATTTTCCCAATTTCAATAGGGTTCGTCCTTGGGCCAAATAAATGAGCAAATTTCATCAAATTCGTATAATAAATGCCAACTGTACTTCGTTTACAATTTAACATGGACAGACATACGGAGGGACGGACATGCATAAATCGACGCAGAAAGTGATTCTATGGATATTCTTAAAATGAACCATAAGTAAATCTCGTTTTCTTTTGCATGTTACAAACATATGCACAAAGACAAAATACCCTCTACCACATTATGTAGAAGGGCATAAAAATATATCGCACAGTCTGGATTAAATCTGAGATTGCGCTCGCTCCATTTGATATTTGCGACATTTTGTGAGTCTCAACATCGGCCTTCATTTATGTTTGGTAAACATTTTGCATTGTGAAAAGATGGACCATTTTTAATAGCTTTATATCGAACTTTATTTACAACTGAAAAAAATATCACAAAGTGTTGGATCAAATCATTCGCACCAACCAGATAAACGGATGGGCGACAGAGGCTCTTTAATCCGAAACGACTCGAATCTTACTCGGCCAACTTCTGTAATCTCGGCCTATTGTGTCACCTTGGACGCAATATCTGAAACAGATATGGACAAAAATTCGGTTGGGGTTGTTGTTTCCATCAACACACATTTATATCGAAATAATTTGGAAAATACATATGCGAATTTTGTAACACGAATTCAGAAGACGATAAGTGTCCGAAATAATGGAATGCAAAACTAGCCAGAATCGAGTGAGTGGAAAGTCGGCGGTTGTTAGCAACAGACATAAACGGTTACAAAAACTAACAAGCAACAAGTATGGGGTGAGATGGAGGACGATACGAAAACAAAACACAACCGAACAGTAATAGGTGGTGTGGTGTTTTTCTTGGGATGAATACATTTGGTTTTGTCAAAAACACGAGAGAAAGAGAGAGAGAGAGAAATGCACGAAAGTAGCTCGTAGTAGGAAACAAGTTGTGATAATAATGAAATGGGTCTGTATTTTTTAACGTTGGCAGCAACGACGATTTTTTAACCTCCACGAACTCTAAATTCCAAATCACGGCCACTGCGGTGCCGAAAATTGTATGGCTATGTAAAACGCTACTTTTTTAGCGGATGTGAGAATTATTTGAAAATGTCTTAAGCTATTCAACATACACACCAATATTTACAATAATTAAATGATCCTAAATTCAAATTTCAAAATTCGAGCTCTTTCGATTAAAATCCACATTTGGTACAATTTGGTACACATAAATGTAATCTTCCAAAACATCTTGCAACTTCCTATAAATTTTTTCTATATACAACCAATGAAATTTTTGTTTTCCGATTTTAGGATTTCAATTCTATCGCTTTACCTACAATTTACATTGTACTAAATTTAGTACACATTGGTATGCATTTCCAAAACTTCCAACATAGTCCAATCCTACTTCCCAAACAATGATCCTAACCCAAAATTTGAGGATCTCAACTACAGTGTTGAGATCTTCAAAATTCACCCAAAATTTAAATTATACCAAAGAAAGTACCATTTAGTACCCAAATCGGTACTACTAGTACTAATACACCAATCCTACACTCCCACGGTAACCTTATTTCAAAATTTCAGTGTTCTAGCTCTATCGGTTAACCAAAACACACATTTGGTAATATTTAATAAACATTACTAAAAATTGCCATAACTTCTTATATATCTCAATCCTACACCACACCAATGACCATAACTCAAAATTTCAGGATCTCAGCACCATCGGTTCACCCAAAATTCAAATTGTAGGAAAGTTAGTACCCATAATAATGAAATCCTAATTATATGAAATCCAAATCCTACCTCCAACATCAACCTTAGCTCCTAATTTCAGTGTTCTAACCCTATCGGTTCACCCAAATACACATTTCGTACTATTTAGTACAAATTGCTAAAACTTCCTACATTCCCCAGTCTTGCACCTTAACAGCGAACCAAACTTCAAGTTTCGGCTCACCCAAAATCTAAATTGTGCCAAATTTTGTACCATTTATTACTTTTCGTTCACATAAGTACATATTACCAAAACTTCCTACATACCTCAATTCTACACTGCGACGGTGATGTTAATTCCATTCCTCAAAATTCAAATTGTACTAACACACTTCCAAAACCATCTCCTTATATCGATTCCATTCTTCTAAATTTTAATTGTACCATATTTAGTACCATTTAGTACTTTTCGTATACATGACTACACACTTCCAAAACCACCTCCTTATATCGACCCTACTTCTCAACCTTAATTCGCATTCCAAATTTTTAGCTCTATCCATTCACATGCTACGAAATGCTACCAAATTTAGTACATTTTAATTCTTTTCGGATACTTATAGTTCGAATGTCCAAAAAATCCTTTGCTATACTTCATCAAGGACCCTATATCCAAATTTCAGAGTTCTAGCAGCACTTGTTCGCCAAATACAAATGGTACCACATTTAGTACTTTTCGTGCCGTTCTAGTACGAATTTCCAAAAATCCAATCTTATCTGACCCCTTTTGACTCCACCCCAAATTTCAATATTCTAGCTCCAGCCGTTTCGTCTGGGCGTTGATGTATCGTTAAGTGGTCAATCTCGTTACCCTTTTATTAATAAAGATTTTCTAGGAAGATTGCTTCAAACTCCAAGCCACATCGATGCGGATACATGATTAAAAACTTGAAATTATCGAATATGTGGCATCACGTTCATAGGAAGCAGGCAGACCCCGGAACCCTTCGAAATGAATTTTTCATACAATTGTTTGCAAAATGAGGTTAAACCCTTCAAAATATTGAAAATGGAATTAGAACTTTTTATGGGGGAAGTATCAAAAAATGTATTAATCATTTTCTGCATAGGCGTATGCCAAGTTTTTAAGAGCCAGAATACCACTTTACAAAGCCCTTTCGTTGAAAAATGCGGCTAAAACCTACAAAATAATGAAAATAGGACGGGAATGGAACTGCACCTCATAGTAGAGCGTATAATAAATAAATACAAAGATATTTAAAATTTGGTTCAAGAATATCCCTCAAGAAATGGGAAATATATTTCTTACAAAAATTTACACTTTCTTAAAGATTATGTATGTCTCACTAACCCAACTTTACCACCTTGCTCTCCATTTCACTTTGGCCACAAAGTAATAATTAAAAACACGTAAATCCCAAAGGCAATGAATGTAAAATGCTATTAGGTTCCGTTACTATTTCTGGCATTCATTTAAACAACTTTTTTTAAACAAAAACTTCTTAGGCTACCGAAAAAATTTACATTTTCACAGTTTTGTAATTAAACAAATTTGCATAAATGTAAGCAGTCATAACTTCGAAGGGAAGGCATTCTTTCATGCAACTACGCTGATATCCCTACTCGGATGGCATTCATGCCATTGAGCCTATTATGTAATTAAAACAATCACCACCACGGCGGTGGAGATTATGCAATGCCAATATGTCGACGAAGAGGTTAGTAATTAAAAAACCAAGTCGAAGAAAAAACGATGTAGGCAACCATGTTGGCGGTTTAAGGTTCTCTATTAAGGGTCATTAAAAGTACACCTAAAATTTCCTTTTTTACGCAATTTTGTTGATGACCATAAGTGATGGTTAGTAAGAAGCGGATTCTTGCTTCAATGGATAGAAATGTTCTGGTTTATTGCGTATTGAGGGTCATATCCGCCAATTTGTCATTGCTGTAAAATTTATGAAGGGTGGCAGCAACAGAAAAATTTTGTTTGCCATAATTTTAGGTTATGACAAAATTAAAGACGTCTTAAAAAAAAGAAACATTAAAAAAATCCAGTTAGGTTTTTGCCATATTTTTGCCACTTTCCATTACCAAGTGAAACCTTTCAAAAAAGAAATATTTCTGCAAAAAATACCATACCGTAATCCATTAAACCTGCAATGACCTCCAGCCAGAGGTAAAATCACAAAGACAAATTTTCCACAAAAATCTATTTTGGAATTAGACGCAATAATGGAGATTAAATGGTTCTACTAAGGCTTCCAAAGTAGCAGTAAATACCAAAGAAAAACAAACCTCAAATACCACAAAATACGAAATCCCGCGAGATTTGCATGAACAGCGGGCGAATGACATGAGTAGCCACACACGCACACACACACCCACTCTGAAGCACCGTAACCATTTAAGTGGAAAAACTCACATGATAATCATTAAAAGATAATCAAAAATCGAACATTGAACTAAATGCCCTCCGTATATGTTATTCCATGCAGCCACCAACCCTTACCATCACTTCTCCTCCCCCTCCCCGCCTCCTCACTGATGTGTGGCTATTAGCAAACAGCTAAGGATTCATTCAATACTCTGTGCGACACAAATGGATGTTCTTAAACTGATAATTTCCGAAAAAAAAACCCAAAACAATGAAAGCAAAGGACATCGAATCAAATGAATATGAGTGATCTTTGTGTGAGTACAGTGTGAGGTTCAAATATTAGGATACTTGGTTTTCATCATGTCATATTTATTTAATAAAATTAATTGGTATAAATGGACAAAAAGGGCGTTAAAATCGGCCGGCGGAACCTTTTTTCTATTTCTATTGTCAGAACATAAAATTACATTCAATTTTTCTGCAGAGATTTTTTTCAAGACATATTCGTTGTTCTGCAGGTATAAGTTTTCACCTTCTAATACACAGCCACTGGTTAGAGAGTGCGAAAAAATGTTTAACATACCTAAACGAAGGCGGAACTGATAGCTGGGTCAAAACATAGACCTACATTTTTCAAAAAAATTTTCAATCTTCAAGAACTTGGTTCCTTTAAAAACAGGGGTAAATACTTCAAAATACCGAAAAAATTAGAAAGTACTTTTTAAATCTTAAAAGATATGCAAATGAGACGGAACCTTTATATGGGTACTATTAACAAATATCGACCTATGTAGAAGGTTTTTTGCATAAATGCGCCTTAACCTACAAAAAACCCAGAATGTCAAATTACAGACAATTTAAGGGGAGAATTTAGCTAAAACCTTCAAAATGTCAAAATGCGGAATATGTTCAAACCCTAATTGGCAATAATCTGCATATATGTATGCCAGGCTTCAAAAACCCATAGTACGAAATTACAGTCACGTTGGTATGCAAATGGTGTTAAACCCTCAAAATACCGAAAATGGGGTGGTACCGTTATATTAGAGCTATACCAGTATTACTATTTTTAGGGGGAACATGATAAACCAAAATATTCAATTACAGTCAACTCAGGTAAAAACGTACCGAAAACCCTAAAAATAGGGGCTACCACGAAACATGAACCAATATTGGATGAATAATGTAGCTAGGACTTTACAAATATATGGACTTGGACAAACCTTTATATGAGTAATACATATACCCAATTTTTGGAGGCCCTGGAGCTAAGCAATGCGGGTGTTATTCGCCAGTAACCAGTCGAAATACTAGAAAAAGTTGGACTTAACGGAAGCTTCAGTTTCGGAGAATACAGTATATCATTGTGGCCATTGAAAATCTTAACTTTTATTTTCTCGAAATGCTGACGATTTTTTATACCCTTCACCACACTGTGATACAGGGTATTATGTCGTTGTGCATATGTTTGTAACAGGCAAAAATAATCGAGATAGACCCATGGTTCCTTTTGGGAATATGCATAGAATCACTTTCTAAGTCGATTTATGTATGTCCGTCCGTCCGTCTGTCCATGTTAAATTGTAAACAAAGTACAGGTCGCATTTATGATCCGAATTGGATGAAATTTGGCACAGCTCATTTGTTTGGCGCAAGGACGAACCCTATTGAAATTGGGTTCGTCCCTATTGAAATTGGGAAAAAGCGTACTTAATTAAGTATAGAATGATGTGTGCAAAGTTTCGTGAAAATCGGTTCAGATTTAGATATAGCTCCCATATATAACTTTGCCCGATTTTAGGTAAATAGTCCACTAAAGTCCCTGGAAATCTTTGGATGTGCATGAAATTTGGCACAGAGTTATGAATAAGATCGAGAATGATGTCTGCCAAGTTTCGTGAAAATCGGTTCTGATTTAGATATAGCACACATATGTATTTTCATCTGATTTAAAGTAATTGGTGCACCAAAGACCACGATGTGCACGAATTTTGGTATAGGGTAGAATGATGTTGCTAAGCTAAGTCTAGAATGATGTTGCGAAGCTTCGTGAAAAGATACATAGCTAGGCGGATTGACACAACGTACTGATGTTATATAAATTAGTCTCTGGCAAGTTTCTCTGAAATCGGTTCAGATATAGATTTACAACAAAACGCGTCGTCTGTTAGGATACATATGTAAAATATACCCAAAGTGGTGAAGGGTATCATATAGTCGACTCAGTCCGACTTTACTACTTTCCTTACTGTTTTTTTTTTTTTGCGAATTGCCCTTTAAACCAATGTAGCAGTCGTTGTCCTTCGTTTTCAAGATAGTCAATGACAATTACTCAAAGCTCATTCCTAAATACTAAAAAATTAAGCTTGTCCGTAAAAACCATTCTCGAAGCTATATCGTAGCAACATATTACGGAATGATATGATATTCACGCCCAGGTGAGCTATCTATATGTGAATCGCTCATAGAAAAGCTTAATGTACGTCAATCTAGTCTCATTTTGCTCCTCTCTGCAAAATTTCACTATAATCGGGAAAACTTCCAAGATCGATTTTTATACCCTACACAACTATGTTGTCAGGGTATTATAGCTTTGTGCAGCCCCAAAAGTTTGTAACGCCGCGAAATATTGGTCCTAGACCCACCTTTAATTATACCGATCGTCATATCTCGACTAGCTGAGTCGATCTAGACATGTGTGTCCGTCCGTCCGTCTGTCCATTATAATTTGTAAACACGATACAGGCCACAGTTATGAACCAATCTTCACGAAATTTTGCATGTAGGATGGGTTCTGGCCAATGAAGACCCCTATTGTTTTTGGGAAAGATCGGTTAATATTTAGGGGATGAAATGGACCAAATACTAAATTTTTGTCGGTTTTTCTGGTCGCTCCAGAGGCCGCAATAATGGCCCGAACATCGTGAAGTTTTGCATGGAGAAGGGGATCGGGCCAAAGAATAAGCATGCCTGTTTTGATAAAGATAGGTCAATATTTAGCGGGTCAAATGGACCCTGACTTTTGTGTGAAAAATGACAAAATTTGTATTCTATAGCGTATATATTTACTCCTGAAGGACATAGACCCGAGAAGTTGATATTTTATCATAGAGGAGTGGTTGACCTTTAAATTAATACCAATTATGTTGTTGTATGTTCCCGGATGTGGGAGTTACACCTAAATATTTACAGGTATCTCCGTATTCGTATATTATTTAATAACCCATTATCACTCTAGAGAGCGGAACTATAGCGCTGATCGCTTTGAAATGTTCCATGAGGTTCCAGTTATGGTCAAGGACAACGCCTATAATTTTCGGTGAATATCAGATAATAATTTTGGAGGGTAGTGGACCGAAAACTTACTTTTTTGTGTTACTTTCGAGTCGATCTATAGACCACAAATGAAAGCCGAACATCACAATACAACCCACGGTGAAAGAAAATCTGGACAATAGCTGTACTGAATACTCGTAATATTCGGAAAATATGTATGTGTGAGGAAGAGGTGCTGTTTATCTCTAATCGGGCAAGAGGGTGCAAATATCACTAAATATTGCCCAGGCTCGGAATAAAAATCCGCAGAAAATTTGAGTTCCGTGGTAGTTGTGTAGGGTATCGTATGGTCGGCCCCGTCCGACTATACTGCTCCGCTCACTGGTTCTGCTTGTAGTGGTTTAAGGTTTTTCTTACTATTTTTTTTAAGAACCGCAGTTCCAATATGGTCATCTTTACAATTTTGATTCGAATCTGATGAAATTTGGTACAGCTTATCTATTTGTCCCAAGGACGATCCCCATTGAAATTGGGAAAAATCGGTTGCAATTTAGATATAACTCCCATATATATTTTCGTCCGATATTATGTAAATGGTGCACCAAAGTCCTTATATATCCCTCGATCTGTGGGCGAATTTGGCATAGCGTACTATATAAGGTCGACAACGATGAGTGTTAAATTTCGTGAAAATTGGTTACGATTTAGATATAGCTCCCATATATATTTTCGTCCGATTTGAAATAAATAGTGCACCAAAGTCCCTTTATATCCTTCGATTTTCGATATAGGTCTCACATATACATATATGTGCACCAAACTGCTAATGCTTGTCCGATTAACACGAAATTTTGCACAACGTATCATGACGAGCTTTGAATGACGTTATTGCGTTTTGTTGAAATTGGTGAAGCCATAGCTTCCGATATGTATTTCGAAGGAGGGCCTTGGGATTAAATTTTTTAACAGTGCGGCATACCGAATATCGTGTATCAATTTTGCTACAAATCGTTTTTCTTAAATGTGTCCCATGTTACGCAGACGACTCTAAATCTGCCCGAATGAAATTAAAATTAGCATAGGTTGTAGAAAGACATGAGTATGTTCCTTCGAGGGAACATTGACATGCAATTGTAAGGATACATATGCATATTAAATAAAAGTTTATTAGTATTAAAATAAAGTTTATTAATATAAAAAAGATTTTGTGCCTATCGTCCAGCAGTTGGTTCTGTAGCTTTCCAATATTCCACTTAAATGGGCTGGTAAATGAATACCAATGCTTGTTAAGGTTTGTAACCTTGCACATATATATTTGAAAATTAAAAAAGGATGAAATATAATTTACAAAAAATTTGGTTGTTGTTTTTTGTGAATTATTAAAAGTCCTTATTTTTGATGGCGGGCATGATAACTTCTCACTGGAACATCGGAATCCGAAAATTCCAACGGTGTTAGAAAGAGTACATGTATGGCTCTCGTATGAAGTAGGATTATTGACTTCGCTCTAAAATTAACAAAATGGCGGACCTTTGATTTTTTTTTTTAATATCGCCTATTTTTGACCACAACTAAGTTAAAAATTATGGAAGATCTTCATCGATTAGATTTATCCTAGTTTATACAATAGCTATACACTCACAGAGAATCGTCCTAAAATTTGAAATCGATTGGGTTATTAGTTTTTGAGTTATCGTGCCCGCCATTTGCAAAAACGCTGTTTGGAGAAAAACGCGTTTAAAGTTTGAGAAGCCCTCACTTGATGCTAACACAATAAATCGGCTATATCTTCAAAAATTGTTGAGATTTTCACTTGAAAATTTATAGAGACATTTTTGAATTAGTGTAGGTTCAAATTAAATCAAATACCAAATTAAATTTTAAATTTTTTCCCCTTAAAAGAAATTAATTGAAATCAAATTCTTTTTTTTTCATTTTTGCGAAAAAACAAATAGACATTCAAAGGAAATATTTTGGAGTCGAAAATATATTACAAAACTAGTTTTGTTTTTAAAAAGGAACGACAAAGATTAGCCAAACTCTACTTTAATTTAGCATTTTTTAGGAGTAGTATTTATTTTTTCCGCCACTTTATACGGGAGATCTAATAAAATAAAGGTCTTGTCCCATTCAAAGTGACTGGTATTTGGCATTCCATGTAGTTGATGGATGAACGCCATTTTTGGGAAAAATTGCCAATATACATAGATTTAAATTTGGACATGAACCTAGAGAATTTTAACCTGTGTGTCTGTAAATTGGTATTAAATTTCCTTGCGGGATAAACAATGTCATATAACTGGCGTTTTCCTCATTCTGACGTATAGTTGTGCAACTCGGATTTTTTGTGCCCACGCTCTTTGAGAATGTGTTCTTTCATTCCATTTTTAAACAAGGTCATTGAGTAATCGTTTCTTTATTACCTCCAAAACATTTATCTGTATTAATATTTCACCCAAATACTGTATTACATATTTCATGGATAAGTATTAACAGGTAAACAACGAAAAAAGTAGGAAATGCGTCATATGGGACAGATAATGAAAAATTCAATATAATATTGAAAAATATTAATGCAACACAACATAAAAAACCAACAACAATAGCAATGACAGAAGAAGCACAGGACCTCTCAAAATAGACAAACATGCAACACCACAATGGCACATCGAAGTAATCGTCTGAGTAGTGAAAATAAATCGTATGGACAAAAAAAAAACAGAAAATCATTGAAAAGACAACAATCGGCTTAAAGCATTGGGTGGCAAATTGTTACCCCCTCTCCACCCAAGCGACCTACCAAAAGTATGAACTCAAAAAAACGAAAGAAAAACATGTGGTAGTCAGTCAGCCCGGAATGGTAGTGGCAGACATCAAGGACGACCCCAGGCAGTAGCAAAAAAACGGTTGATAATACATCAACATGCAACACATACTTACATATGAATGTGTATGTATGTATGTACATTTTACACACATAACATTCGTTAAAGGACATTGTCACATATGTATGTGTGTATGCTCATACTTTTGCAGTTATAAAACGAAAAGAAAAAAAAACAGAATAAAGACATGTGTTTGTTGTCGTTGTTGTTGTTTTGTATAGATTTTTGTTCTTCAATATTTCATAGTTTTTCTGCAATGTTGTTGTTTTTGTTGCTGCTGTTTTCTATAAGTCTATAAGTCCTTGCCACACAGGAGCGATGTGAGAGTGTGGGTAACCAACACACACAAAACTATTGTACTCTATAATTACACTATTGTTAGTGTTGTCACCCGCCTGCTGGCAAGATGTTTTTTTTCTTCCACTTGGAAGAAGGTGAGTAGGTTCGGTTAGTTTGACGGTGGAAGGTGTCCTTCCTCTTGAAAATAAAGAAATCTACTTGTTCGATGTGTTATGGCTTTCAAGAGATTTGTCATATGTGCGAGTGTTTATGTGGGGAATATGTGTGTTTTGTTGATATTGTAGTGTCTTAAAAATAAGTTTGTCTTCGACAATAGGTATTTTGCTTTATTTTTGAATTTTTGAGAGAAACGTAATAATAGCAATTTTCACACCAAATTTTTGTGATTACATTTTGTGAAAAAGTTATTAAAATATATTTTTTTATAAAACATTAAGTATTTGATTCTTGCAGTTCGGCCGGAAAACTTTAAATAAAATAGATAGATAAAATCTTGGTAGAAATATTTGAAGCGAATTTGAATAAAATTAGAGACATTTATTTAAAAAATGCGCCTACAATCGCAAAAATACCGAATAATGGAGGCATGTCCGTCCGTTGTCTGGCTTGCTGGTGCGCACGATAACTCTCGAAGGGAATAATCGATTTCACCCTAACTTTGCACATTTGAATAAATATTCATATTGAATATTGAATACCAAACTTAGTTTAAGTTCAATGATGGGGAATATCGGTACACTCCTTCTGGTACCTCCCAAACAAAATGGACAAAATTATGCTAAAAATAAATTTCATAGTAAAATTCAAACGGACTATTCGATTTTAACGAAACTTAAAGCCTAGATAAAGTATGGAGATGGGACCCATTGGTCCACTCTTTGTGGTACCTCCCCACAGAGGGTCAACATTTTTAATATTTTTAAATCCAATATCAGGCGAATGCAATATCCTATTTTAACGAAACTTTGTACAATCTATTATCTTACCAAGCCTAGATCAAATAGGAAGATGGGACCCAGTGGTCCACTCCTTCTGGTATCTTCATCACAATCAACATTGTCAATATTTATAAATGCAATATACGACGAATGAAATATCAGATTTCAACCAAACCTTGCATAACCTATTATCTTTGCCAACCCTAGATCAAGTCCGAAGATGGGAACCATTGGTCCAATCCTTCTGGTACCTTCCCCACAAATTATCAACATTTTCAATATTCCGATATCAGGCGAATGGAATGTCCGATATGAACCAAACTTTACAGAACCCATTATCTATATTAAGTCCAAAGATGGGACCCATTGGGTCCACTCCTTCTGTTACCTCCCCCACGAAAAAATTTTCAATATTTATAAATGCAATATCAGGCTAATGGAATGTCATATTTCAACCAAACCTTGCACAACCTCTTTACCAACACTATACCGATTCTGAAGATGGAACAAAGTAGTCCACTCCTTCCGGTACCCCCCTCACAAATGGTCAATATTTTATAAAATTTTATCAACGTTAAATCCGAAACCTCTATGATAAAATCATAATTCTTATATAAATTCAGTAGTGTTTGGCGGGTTATTTGGGATACCATTTGTATTTTGTTTTTGCAAAATAGTCAGGCTTAATCCCAGTTTGTTGTTTTTATAAAAAACAACTATTTATTAGTGAGGAATGTATGGCATTGTCCGCCGAGGGGTAAGGCAGGGAAGACTATAGTTTCGATCTCGTCACTGATCCTCATCAGTTCCCTTAGTTTTTTGTTGGGATATTCTCCCCAGAAGCTATTAATAGCTTCTTTACAAAAAACCTTTCAAACCCAAATGTCTCTTGTGACAATTCGAAGTTCTTACGTTACCAGCGATACGACCCCAATGAGAATTTCGTTTCGTTGGCGCCTGACTTCGTGGTCAACAAGGCATTTACAGACAACTACAATACATTTCCTACTGCTATGTGTCGTCACTTTGTGACGAATGCACATAACGTTGTTGTTGGTATTGCTACATACAATATATTAGACGTTCGATCGATCCGAGGAGCGAATATCAATTTGGACCACTACCTTGTAGCAGCCAAGGTTCGCACTCATCGTAATGTTGCAGGAAAGGTGCGATCTAACACAACACGGAAACTCGACGTCGAAAAGCTGCAAAACAACAACAGGTAGCCGAGGCCTACTTCGCTCAATTTACACAGCTGCTTGACGAAAGCACTTCTTGTCCCCATAATAGTATAGAAGCACAATGGCAAAGGATTACCCACTCCCTACAAACTACAGCAAGCAACACTTGGGTACCTAAAATTACAATCAAGAAACCCATGGTACGATCAGGAGTATCGTAATGTTACTGATGTGGAAAACGCAGTATACAGGACAACCCTGCAGACAGTAGCAACACGTAATGCGATGGAGAAACGTATTTTCAGAAAAAAGAAGAAAGAACAAGAAAAACGTCAACGTGTGCAAATCGAGATGTACAGGAGTCAGAATGAAGTCAGGAAATTTTACCAACGAGTAAAACACCAAACTGAAGGCTTTGGTACAGGCACATCCTCCTGTAGATATGAAGAAGAAAACCTGGTGATAGATACAGACAGCATGTTGATGATCTGGAAGGAGCGTTTTGAAAAGCTTCTGGTATCAAATAGTGGCGGTGGAGCAGATACCCCAAAACCATTAAGAGATGACGGTATAGAGTGTATACCACTTAGCCAAGATGAGGTCAGAATAGCAATCAATCGGCTGAAGAATAATAAAGCAGCAGGTGACGATGGGTTACCAGCATGTCTAACAATTGGAACCTCAGCATTCCTGTGTCCCGTGCACACAAAAAAGACAAGACGATATGTGCCAACTATAGAGGAATAAGTATCCTTCCCATCGCATATAAAGTGATATCCAGTGTGCTGTGTGAACGACTGAAGCCAATGGTCAATGACTTTATTGGACCATACCAATGCGACTTCAGACCTGGTAATTCCACCATTGACCAGATTTTCGCTCTGCGCCAAATCCTGGAAAAACCAACGAAAAACACATCGACACATTCCACCTATTCGTCGACTATAAAGCCGCATTCGACATCCCTATCCGCTCAGAGGTGTTTAAAGCCATGTCTACGTTCGGCATTCCTGCAAAATTAATTCGGCTATACAGAATAACTTAATCTGGCACAAGATCAGCAGTTAAAGTCGGAAAGGACCTTTCTGAGCCCTTTAATACCGAACGAGGATTCAGACAAGGTGACAGTTTGCCGCAAATCAAAAAATTTCAACAATTATCCATAACACGCTTTAATTACAAAAATTAAGAAAATTATCAAATCAAAAAAGGTAACTATTAAAGAAAACAATATCAGTAAACTTCTCATAAATCTCATCACATTAATAATTTTCGGTAGCCTAAATAAAAATACCATTTAATATTAATTAATCCTCCTCAACCTATTCGGTCACAATAAAACAGAAGTAACAACGACTATTTTCATTTACACTCGCTGCTAATTCCGGCTAATTCACTCAAATGTTAATTTGACAGCTATTGACAGTTGGTGAACAACAAAGAAACAACAACTGCAATATATGTTTTGATAGACAACTGACATCAGACATGACGGTAATGTATCAACCGTCTGTCAACGCATCGATTTCAACCTACCTTCAAATGGTAAGGTTGAATTCCCTCAATGATTTATATCCCTCTGTTGCCGGTTGTAATGGAAGAGGGGAGGCGTTGAAACAGCTTAATTAAATGACGCAGAAAATTACGGCTAACATAATATTGCGACGGTGCGTAGATTAATTGTGAGCGGGAGTGAGAGCGTGTACGCACTAGTCCTGGGGTAACTGGTAAAAGCACCCGTATACAATGTGTTGTTGTTGAGTATGTGTGTGGTAATTGTGCGTTCGGCAGGTTTGTATTATTATTTCTTTTAAACGTTTGTCCTTTGCGTAGGAGGAAATGCGTGTGGCTTTCTTAGCTGAACTTAGTCATAATCGCACTTGCATGCTAACGTGATGGAAATTGGACCCACTTTAGCTTATGGATATATTCGTTTTATGATTTTTTTTAATTATAATATAACAAGTTGCAATATTTGATAATTAAAAAAAAGTGAAGGGAAGATTAGAAGAAGGGGAGGGAGTCTCTATGGACGAGCTGAAGGGAGTCTTTATAGACGAGCTTAGGGGAGTCTTTATAGACGAGCGTCGGGGGAGAGTCTCTATAGACGAGCTGAAGGGAGTCTGAGCTGAGGGGAGTCTTTATAGACGAGCTGAAGGGAGTCTCTATAGACGAGCTGAAGGCAGTCTCTATAGACGAGCTGAAGGCAGTCTCTATAGACGAGCTGAAGGCAGTCTCTATAGACGAGCTGAAGGGAGTCTCTATAGACGAGCTGAAGGGAGTCTCTATAGACGAGCTGAAGGGAGTCTCTATAGACGAGCTGAAGGGAGTCTCTATAGACGAGCTGAAGGGAGTCTCTATAGACGAGCTGAAGGGAGTCTCTATAGACGAGCTGAAGGGAGTCTCTATAGACGAGCTGAAGGGAGTCTCTATAGACGAGCTGAAGGGAGTCTCTATAGACGAGCTGAAGGGAGTCTCTATAGACGAGCTGAAGGGAGTCTCTATAGACGAGCTGAAGGGAGTCTCTATAGACGAGCTGAAGGGAGTCTCTATAGACGAGCTGAAGGGAGTCTCTATAGACGAGCTGAAGGGAGTCTATAGACGAGCTGAAGGGAGTCTCTATAGACGAGCTGAAGGGAGTCTCTATAGACGAGCTGAAGGGAGTCTCTATAGGCGAGCTGAAGGGAGTCTCTATAGACGAGCTGAAGGGAGTCTTTATAGACGACCTTTTTAAACAAGGTGAAGGTTTTTGCAGAGGAGCTAAAGGAAGTCTTTATAGACTGACTCTATAGACGAGCTGAAAGGAGTCTTTATGTAGTAGAGCTGAAGGGAGTCGTTAAACACGAGCTGGCGGGAGTCTTTATAGGCGAACTGAAAGTACTCTTTAAAGACTACCTGGATGAAGTCTTTATAGAAGACCTGCTGAAGGAGTCTTTGTAGACGGACAAGATAGAGATTTTTTTTATAAACGAACTGAAGCTAATCTTTCATAAACGGCTTCTTTATTACGAGCTAAGAGGATTCTTTATAGTCAAGGCAGTAAACCATAAATATTTTTTATGGGCTCCCAATAAGGCGTGGATTTATTAAAGAATTTTTTTCAAGGCTCCCCATAAGGCGTGGATTTATTAAAAATTTTTGTAAGGCTCCCAATAAGGCGTGGATTTATTAAAGAATTTTTTTCAAGGGCCAACTGAGGCGTGGATTTATTAAAGAATATTTTTCAAGGGCCAACTGAGGAGTGGATTTATTATTTATTAAAGATTTATTAAAGAATTTTTTTCAAGGGCCAACTGAGGCGTGGATTTATTAAAGAATTTTTTCAAGGGCCAACTGAGGCGTGGATTTATTAAAGAATATTTTTCAAGGGCCAACTAAGGCGTGGATTTATTAAAGAATATTTTTCAAGGGCCAACTGAGGCGTGGATTTATTAAAGAATTTTTTTCAAGGGCCAACTGAGGCGTGGATTTATTAAAGAATTTTTTTCAAGGGCCAACTGAGGCGTGGATTTATTAAAGAATTTTTTCAAGGGCCAACTGAGGCGTGGATTTATTAAAGAATTTTTTCAAGGGCCAACTGAGGCGTGGATTTATTAAAGAATTTTTTCAAGGCTCCCAATAAGGCGTGGATTTATTAAAGATTTCTTAAATCTGCCGTCGACGACAAAACACGACAGAACACCACCATCTAAGCTATCGACAATCGATACTTCCACCTTGGTGGGTACATCGGGATTATGTTGTTCAATAGGCAATGCCAAATGATAGGTAACATCTTCATCTTTATACAGAGGACAATAGGCACCATATAGTAGATTTTTACAAACATCACTACGTTCCGCATCCATTTCAAAGGGGATTTGTATACCCAATGTAGTGAATTTCACCATCGCCTTCAGATTCAGCATATTATTACGGGTGGCAACAAATTGTATAATCATTTGTGATTCGGAACCTTTGACAAAATCGCAAGGCATATCCGAACAGCTATCCACTTCAACTGATAAGGGTAGAGGGGCATTGTTGGCACCTGGAAATTGAAAGAGAGAAGAATAACATAAATAATAAAAATTCCGAAGTAATAAAAAGTTATTTTTTTTAAATTATATTTTTAGATATAAAACCTACATTGACGAACGGGAGTTTCTGCTGCAATTCCTTGCACTGTAATCACCAAAATGATGACATGGGCAAATTGTGAAATTTTAGTTAAACCGTGCATTTTTTTAAAAAAATTGAATTTTTAATTGAAATAATTTTGTGTACTCTTTTTAAAAGCTTTCACTTGTTGCTTTCAAGGCTGATGTGTTGGTTTTGAGTTCCCACTGAAAACCGCTAGACAATTTATATTAAAATTCGATTGACTGAAGTACTTCTGCACCGACGACTTCTACCGCCAAATAATAATCTAATCGGACAGTTTAATTCAAAATAATGACCAATCAATGTGTTTTTGCAAATTTATTTTGCGTCGGAAAACTAGGAGTTCGGTACTTTTATTTTAACACCTACTATTAGGTTATCAAGGTGCAAATTCTTCGTTATCAAAGCCTCTTAGCGGTTACAAATAAACGAACTTAAGTACATTTGTACCGGTAATGGTTGTTGTTTGTATTTTTAAAATGGGGGCAAATATTAGTGGTATTTTTAGAACCTACATTAACAATAAACGTGTACTGAAGTTGTGGGAATTATAACGGAACAGTTTTATAGGTGACGCAATTAACTCGGAAGACAGTATGGTGTCCACTAATATCAGTTCGAATAAATATATGGTCTCTATAAATTCGAAAATGTGAGTCTTTATAGAAGAGCTAAATGGTGTCTCTATAGACGAGATAAAGGAGACTCTACGGAGTAACTGACGGGAATCTTTATAGACGGTCTTTATAAACGACCTGAAATGAGTCTTTATAGACCAGCTGAAGAAGTCTCTTAGACGAGCTGAATGGAAGTAATTTACAAGCTGAAGAGAGTCTTTGTAGACTAGCTTAAGGGAGTCTTTATATACGAACTTAAGGAAGTCTTTATAGACAAGCTGAGGGGAATCTTTGTAGACCATGACAAAATATTTTTAAACCTGTGAGCGGAGCAGTATAGTTGGACGAAAATCTAACTTTGTGTGGTTCTATATTCTGAGTTTGGTCAACAAATATTACCGATATTCAGTACAGCCCTTCTGATTACTTGTCCAGATTCCCTTTACCGTTGGTTTTGTTTTGATGTTCGGCTTTAAATTGCGGCCTATAGATCGGCTCGAAAAAAACACGAAAAAATTAAGTTCTCGGTCCACTGCAACCCAAAATTATTATATGTTCATCGCCGAAAATTATCGGCGTTGTCCTTGACCATACCTGGATCCTCATGGGCAAATTCAAAGCGATCAGCGCTATATTTTCGCCCTTCAAGTGTGTTAATGGGTTACTTAATAATATATGAATACGTAAGCACCTGTAAATATTTAAGTGTAACACCCGCATCCGAGTACATACGACAATATAATTGGTAAAAATTTAAAGGTCAACTACTCCTGTTGGATATACTATCAACTTCTCGGGTCCATATCCTCCAGAGGTAAATATATACTCTACAGAATAAAAATGTTGTAATTTTTCACACAAAAATCAGGGTCCATTTGACCCCCTAAATATTGACTAATCTTTATCAAAACAGGCATGCTTATTCTTTGGCCTAATCCCCTTCTTCATGGAAAACATCGCGATGTTCGGGATATAATTGTGGCCTCTGGAGCGACCAGAAAACCAGACAAAACTAAAGTTTTTGGTCCATTTCATCTCCTAAATATTAACCGATCCTTAGCATATAGAGGTCTTCATTGGGCAGAAGTGATCATACATGCAAAATTTCGTGAAGTTTGGTCCATAACTGTGGCCTGTATCGTGTTTACAAATTATAATAGACAGACGGACGGACGGACACACATGTCTAGATCGACTCAACTAGTCGAGATATAACTATCGGTATACTTAAAGGTGGGTCTAGGACCAATATTTCGTGGTGTTACAAACTCTTGGGGCTGCACAAAGCTATAATACCCTGACAACATAGTTGTGTAGGGTATAAAAATCCACTCCTATTGTTGAAAATGAAAAAAAACAAATATTTTTAAAAAATCCACGCCTATTGTAGAACATGAAAAAATATTTATAAAAATCCACGCCTCAGATCGTCTACAAAGACACCCTCAGGTCGTCTATAGGGACTCCCTTCAGCTCGTCTATTGAGACTCCCTTCAGCTCGTCTATAGAGACTCCCTTCAGCTCGTCTATAGAGACTCCCTTCAGCTCGTCTATAGAGACTCCCTTCAGCTCGTCTATAGAGACTCCCTTCAGCTCGTCTATAGAGACTCCCTTCAGCTCGTCTATAGAGACTCCCTTCAGCTCGTCTATAGAGACTCCCTTCAGCTCGTCCATAGAGACTCCCTTCAGCTCGTCTATAAAGACTCCCTTCAGCTCGTCTATAAAGACTCCCTTCAGCTCGTCTATAAAGACACTCTTCAGCTCGTCTATGAAGACTCACTTCAGCTCGTCTATGAAAACTCACTTCAGCTCGTCTATGAAGACTCACTTCAGCTCGTCTATGAAGACTCACTTCAGCTCGTCTATGAAGACTCACTTCAGCTCGTCTATGAAGACTCACTTCAGCTCGTCTATGAAGACTCACTTCAGCTCGTCTATGAAGACTCACTTCAGCTCGTCTATGAAGTCTCACTTCAGCTCGTCTATGAAGACTCACTTCAGCTCGTCTATGAAGACTCACTTCAGCTCGTCTATGAAGACTCACTTCAGCTCGTCTATGAAGACTCACTTCAGCTCGTCTATGAAGACTCCCTTCAGCTCGTCTATGAAGACTCCCTTCAGCTCGTCTATGAAGACTCCCTTCAGCTCGTCTATGAAGACTCCCTTCAGCTCGTCTATGAAGACTCCCTTCAGCTCGTCTATGAAGACTCCCTTCAGCTCGTCTATGAAGACTCACTTCAGCTCGTCTATAAAGACTCCCCTCAACTCGTTTATAAAGACTCCCCTCAGCTCATCTTCAAAAGACTCCCTTCAGGTCGTCTATAAAGACTCCCTTCAGCTCGTCTATAAAGACCCCCTTCAGCTCGTCTATAAAGACCCATTCAGCTCGTCTGTAAAGATGTCCTTCAGCTCGTCTATAAAGCCACCCTTCGGCTCGTCTATAATGACTCACTCATCTCTTCTAAAAATTCTCCCTTCCGCTCCTAAGATTTATTTATCAATTTCTCAAAATGCGTTTAATTTTAGAGGAAATAAATATTCAATTCTATTTTTTTTTTTTTTTTTTTTGTTCATAAATTTGTCACAATTCGACGACGCCATTATCATCATTAGCATGTGTTTATGATGACTTCTGTTTTTGATTAGACGGTCAGTGCCAGGTGTTTCGGCATTTTCTTTTACCGAGTGCAACAAAACTCGGCCGAGTAGGGGAGACTGGGGCACCTTCGGCACTTTTTTTTTAGAGCTCTATATCTCAGTACTTATTCAACATATATAAAAACTTTATGGCTGATTATTGTCCTCTGACTCTTAATTATAAAAAATAGTACCAAAAAGATATAAAAAAATAGTATTAGTTAAAAAATTTTACAGTTTTGTAAAAAAAGTCAAATTTGCCGAATGTGCCCCAACCCGGGGTAGCTTCGGCATTTGATGGGGCACATTCGGCACCATAGTCATAGCCGGGTAATTGTCATCGCTATCAGACTGGTTGAAATTCTGATCCTCTAAAGGCTCTATTTGGTTTTAATAAGCCACACAATGTTTGAATTATATGGCTTTATTTTCTAGCGGCGGACGTTTACATCTCAAGGTCGCACACACCATCAGAAATAGGGGTTTTCTATCGCATTTTCGTCAATACAAGCACGTTTGATCTTAAATATGCAATTTCGAGCCATATTAAAGGATTAGTTTTAAAGACAAACTCAAAAACATTTTAAGGAAATAATATTGCACAATCTGTATATGGCCGAATGTGCCCCATTGTAAAATGCCGAATGTACCCCGAATCTACTTTTTATAGTTTTTTTCATTTTTTTCGATCAGATTTCTTAAACATTATATTTTTAAACATTTTTGTAATAATACACATCGTAGTTAACCACTTTTTAATAATATTGTCTTAAAAATTTTAAAAGTTTTATACACGAAATACTTACGAATTGGGATTGAAATATTACAGAAACACCTATAAAAATACAAAAACCTGTGTATCTAAATAAGCTTATTAGCTAGAAATTTCAAACTTTGTGTCAGTTATTTATTTCGATATTCGATACCTATGTATCGAAACTAGTGATGTACGGTGAGAGCTTCATATCGAAAACGCGATTGCCGAAGGTGCCCCGATGCCGAAGGTGCCCCAGTCTCCCCTACTTGTGAACTTATCGACTAACCGAACTTCTAAAAGACCAGTACACAAAATAAATTCTTATCATTTCAATCAAATTTTAATCGTTTAATATTCGTTATTGAATTGTTATTTATTGGACAAATGAGACGTTAGTAGGTTCTTGGTATAAGTACACCCACATACATTTAATTAGGAACCGCTGATAATTTTTTTGTTTCGGTGAATTGATATTATAAACAAATGGTTCCTGCACTCAAAAAGAAATATATCAATTTCATGGAAAAATAATAAATATACTTCTAGTGCATCAGATCATTAGATCTGTCTGGGTATACGATATTTGTTGCCTGTTTACTCAAGGTCCAATAAAAGAGAGCGCAATCAGAGAGCATGTTATATAGTTCCATGTTGACAACCTACCGGATAGTACTGATTAATTATTTTCCAGTTACTAATGACCAGGAAAATATCGGTTCGTACTAGTTATATCTTACTAGAGAAGTATTGTCCCGAACTAAATTGAGAGTGAGTGTGAGAGAGCGTAACTGAGATCTCATAATCAAAAACGACTTTAATCATCAACGTTATCGCACTATTTTGTGCATTAGTATACTAGAGGAATTTTAAACGGTAACATACAGTGATGTCTGCCAAACTTGCTATCCTACTTCGTTCCTTTCTATCGGACATGAGTGTAAAACAGTGTGTACTTTTGTTAATCTCACATGTACGATCTCTTTTTTTCAATTTTTAATAGAAATTTAGGTTTTATTTAAAACAGAGGGGAGAAACGAAATAAAAATATTGAATAACTACTGCTGCTGGGAAAATCGCCTATTTGAACCACAAACTAAGTTAAAAAATAAGAAAGATCTTCATACGATAGCTATACAATCACAGAGAAACGTCCCAAAATTTGGAATCGATCGCATTATTAGTTTTTGAGTTATCGTGCCATTCGCAAAAACGCTGTTTGGAGAAAAATACACTTAAATTTTGCCGTCACTTGATGCTAACACAATAATATCATGGCTGTATCTTCAAAAATTGTTGAGATTTTCACTTGGAAATTGAAGAAGATAACGTTGGTCCACGTTTAGGCATAGCTCCCATATAACGGTGGGCCAAATTTTCGGTATTCTGGGGTTCTTGAGCGCGTTTTAAACCGAATTCGCTAAAATTTGGTACATTGGGTTCTTATTGGGTACTAAATGTCTCCAAAAACAATTATAAATATAGGTCCACTTTTTCTGGTAGCCCTCATATAATGGTACCCCTAAATTTTCAGTATTTTGGGAGTTTTGTTCGCATTTTTCGACCGAAATGGCGGTAATTTAGTACTTTGAGTTCTTATTGGGTAGCAAACCTCTCCACTAAACATTATAAATATTTGTCCATTTTTTCTGGTAAACCCCATATAAGGGTACCCCCAATTTTCGGTATTTTGAGGTTCTTGAGTTATTTTGTATTCGTATATGGTAAAAAATCTCCTTACCTAAAATTATTAATATCCACCCCCTTTTCGGGGTAGTCTCCATATATATTTTATACCCTGTACAACTATGTTGTCAGGGTATAATAGCTTTGTGTAGCCCCAAGAGTTTGTAACGCAGCGAAATATTGGTCCTAAACCCACCTTTAGGTATACCAGTCATATCTCGACTAGCTGAATCGATCTAGACATGTGTGTCCGTTCGTCTGTCAATTATAATTTGTAAACACGATACAGGCCACAGTTATGGACTAATCTTCACGAAAAGATCGTTTAATATTTAGGGGATAAAATGGACCAAATACTTAATTTTTGTCAAATTTTCTGGTCGCTCCAGAGGCCGCAAAATTCGGGCCGAAGAATAAGCATGCCTGATTTTATAAAGATCGGTCAATATTTAGCGGGTCAAATCGACCCTAACTTTTGTGTCAAAATGACCAAATCTGTATTCTATAGCGTATATATTTACCACTGAAGGACACAGATCCGAGAAGTTGATAGTATATCCAAGAAGAGTGGTTGACCTTTAAATTGATACCAATTATATTGTCGTAGGTACTCGGATGCGGGAGTTACACTTAAATATTTACAGGTGCTAACGTATTCATATATTCTTTAGTAACCTTTTACCACACTGGAGGGCGGAAATATAGCTCTGATCGCTTTAATATATTCCACGAGGTTCCAGTTATGGTCAATGATAACGCCTAAAATGTTAGATGATGATCAGATAAAAATTTTCGGATGAAGTGCACCGAAAAGTTAATTATTTGTACTTTTCGAGTCGAATGCCGAACATCACAACATAACCCACGGTGAAGGGAATCTGGACAAGTAATTAGAGGGGTTGTACTGATTATTAGTAACATTTGCTTACCTCTAGCCAGTAAAAAGTGTGCAAATATCGTGAAATATTGCCCAATCTCAGAATATAGAACCACAGAAAGTTTGATTTTCATGGAAGTTGTGTAGGGTATCGTATGGTCGGTTCCGTCCGACTATACTGCTCCGCTCACTGGTTCTAGTTGTAGTGTCTATAGAAAAAAGTCCATCACTACAAGACAAATCTGAAAAGGGATGTTCTGGTGTGATGCCAAATGTCCGAACCTTCGTAGATGCAATATCGCAACAATATTCAACATAAATACAACATATCAAATAACGACATTTGTAAGCCACATTGTCCAATATGTCTGATGAGCCGCCTAACCAACGACGAAACGCGTCGCATAATGGTGGGAATGTAGGATCTCTCTGGCTTTATTTTTCATTGCAACTACGGTCATGTAGCTCATTTCGAAAGAGAAATAAATACAAATAAAAAAAATAATAATTGTTGATTAAGAGTTTTGCTGTATCATTGTTATCAGAAAGGTTTGGCGCCCAATTACAATCAATGTACGAAAAAAACATCCAATACGATTGAGAAAAGTGTACATAACCAAATTTTTGGGTGGTACCATTATATGTGGTGGACTCGACCAATATTTAAAAATTTTAGTTAGACGCTTTAGTACTTCATGAGAAACCATAAGTGTCAAATTTTAGCCAATTCTGTTGAAAACCCTGTCCAAAAGTTTCAGAAACAAAGTTTAGATTTCAAAAGTAGAGGTTACGATTATGTGGAAGCCTTATCAAGTCATGTGGAAGCCTTTTCCGAACAGGAAGATTTGGTGCGCAATTGGAAATCAACATATCAAAATACAGCCAATTCCGAAGTCAACCAGATACCGAAATTTGGGCGTACCATTAAATGGAGACTATCATTAAAATTTTGCCAATTTTTAGAATTTTTTTAGTAAGCAGATTTTGTACTTAATGAAAAACAAAATATCAATTTAAAATAAAATACGCTCCTTCTCACGATTGCTCACGGGCGAGAATTCGAATGTTTTCAATTTATCGCGAATGATAAATTTACAATTAATGAACAAGCATTTGCAAGTTCTCGCGAATGCTCGCATTACACGAAAAATTCACGAAAGATAAAATTTCGCTGCGATTCATTCTTTCGCGAGCATTTGTTGCTGAAGAACATTCTTTTGAAAAACTCAAAAAAAAAAAAAATATTCGCGAATGCTCGCGAGCACTGTTAAAAACAACAACAAACAAAAATATCATAAAAAAGTAAACACACACAAACAACGAAAGAAAGTGTGTGGAATAACAAAACACATGTCCAACAACTATTGAGTTCAGAAACGTTTGTTGTGTTTTTGTTGTTGTTTTGTTCTTGTTTTGAGCAGTCGCGAGAATTCGGGAATGTTTGTTTTCATTCGCGAGATAATGTCAGAAAGAATTTCAACCACCAAACGCAACGAACGATCGTTGATGTGTGCTCTCACTCGTTTGTTATGTGTGTGCGAACATTCTTTGGCGATTGCTCGTTTGGTAAAGAATTTATTGCCATAAATTCATTCGTAAAATGAGCAAAAAACGAAAATTAATGTATTTAAATTCATACGCGAGCGAATTTTTTCGCACCCTGGTTTAAACCCCTGTCCAAAAGCTTCAAAATTCAGAATAGATGTACTTCTATATGGGAACTATAAATATATTCAATCTAGTCCATATTTCCAATGTTTGTCCGATTGACATGAAATGTTGTCCGTTCATATAAAAATAGTCAAAAGAAATGTAATATTAGTATACCCAAGGTTGTGTCACTCTATCTACTCTACGGCAATCTTTTATTAAAATGTCTTCATTCTCAAACAAAGTGAAACTATCCACCAACAATCCTTATCAATCACGTTAAGCTTTATCAATTTTAAAAATCACATATTGATTGATTTTCAATAACAATTTTGAAGTAGCACACAGAAAAATTAATTGAAAATAATTTTTAAAGAATACATTTAGGATGATGACAAAACAATGACAACCACATACCACCAATAACAACCTCCAAAAAATCGTTTCACCATAAAATACACCATAACAAAAATTTTAAATATTCAGTTTTCGAAATTGTAAACTTTCGTCGCCATAAAATATGTTAAAAAGATTTGCATTAAAGAAAAAATCGACAACATTAACTTCAATTTATATGCGAAAACACTTTAGCAACCACTTGACTTTTCTTCTTTTTTCAAAGAATGAGGGTAAACAGCAACCACCCTATTGTTGCTGTGCGTTGAATAACACCTTTAAAAAGGGGTTCTCTAAATATTGTTGCCAAACCATGTAGTTGAGTGTGCAACATCGTCCTTGTTCATCGCTCAGAATTTCATCAATAACTATGTTTTAATTTGAAATTCTGTCACCATTTCCTCACAAATATATTCTATGCACATAAATTTCGTAGAAATCACGCTGAATATGGAATTCAAGAAGAGGAAAAAATATGAACTGTTTTATATGCAAATTAGCCTATATTTTTATAATTTAATACCAACGACAACAACACTATGTTGTTGTAGAGGCAGTAACAACAACATCATATTGTTGCATGAAAATATTTCAAACATAAAATTGATTATTTTTTTTCTGCTTGACATATTTTGTTACATTAATTGCAATACAATTATAAGGTGTGGGCGACTGGAAATTGTTTTTTTTCCTGCAACAAAAACCTAAATTTGTTGATTTACATATTTTAATTATTATTATAATAAATACTGTTGACTTCTATTTTTTGGGGATGTTTCGTCAGTGCATTAAGACAAGGGAATTTAAATATTTTGTTGCAGTTTGTAGAGTGCTAGACATATTTCCAAGAGCTTGTAATTAAATGTTAATTAAATTCGCAGTGCTAAACGTTTGGAATTTTTCGCAAAGTCACAAGGGTAAAATTTAAATTCCTATTTAATTAGTTCTGAAATTAATTTTATTAAAATTGTGTAGCTACTTGCAATGATGTCATAATTGGCTATATCAATAATCAGGATGGGGAAAATGAAAAATCGGCTAATGAGAAAGAGCATCTCCTATAGTCGGAAGTGGGAGAGTATTTGATACACTAGACCACTTCCTGGATAATATTTTCTATAATTTTCGTGTCCTTTCAATCAGAACCCGAAGTTCCAATATTTCAAATAGCCTTCGAAATGAAAATATAGAAAATTTAACTTGGTCTATATATATATATATAATAACCGATTTTTACGAAACTTAGCCAAATTTCGTACAGATCGAAAGAAGTATAAGGGGCTTTTGTGCACCATTTTCCAAAAAATCGGACGAAAATATATTTGAACCGATAAATCTGAACCGATTTTTTTCGAAACTTTGCACACGTTATTCCAGACTCAATTCAGTACGCTACGCCAAATTTCGTGCAAATTGAAAGATATATAGGGACTTTGGTGCACCATTTACATAAAATCGGAAAAAATATATATGGGAATTATATCTAAATCTGAAACGATTTTCCCCCATTTCAATAGGGTTCATCCTTGGGCCAAATAAATGAGCTGCAACAAATTTCATCCAAATCGGATTATAAATACGACATGTACTTGTTTACAGTTTAACATAAACAGACGGACGGAGGAACATGCTTACATCTACTCAGAAAGTGATTCGGTGCTTATTCTTAGAAGGAACCATGTATCTATCTCGTTTCCTTTTGGCTGCACAAACACGTTATACTCTGTACCACAGTGTGTTGAAGGGTATAATAACGGCAACTACCCGAGTAAGATGGTGGTGCTTTGTGGAAGCCCTAAGCTCCCAAGAGGAGTAACAGGAGAAAAATATGTTTACCTTACCTTGATTATGTCCGAAGTTGGGACCCATTGGTCAAAATTTACTAAAAAATTATTTCATAATATTTTATATCTTACCAAACATAGATTAAGTTCGATGATGGGAACACTCGCTCCACTCTCCTTGGTACCTCTGAAATAAAAATAAAAAATATGTGTGTAGTTCCGTAGACCTCCACATACAACAGGATGAGGATATATAACTGTCAGCACCATCAATTAACACATTAATTTTTGTTGCTATTGTTTTTTGTTAAGCCCATGGTAAGTTCACTACAAAGCGTCAATATTTTTAAATGTCATATTAATTTAATCAGGGTGGCGTAGGGAATGATAGATACCAAGCAACGGCTCTGATTGGCTTTAACATGGCGAAGTCCAGGCTTATCTTGGTCCCTCTTTCATTTCAATTGTGGACACGATGAAATAGTGAGCTAATATGTGCCGCGAGTTCACCCATAAGAACTATAAAAAATGGGTTGAGGCGTCGGGTTAGTTGCCCAACCTCGGAAAACTCAATCTACTATGAAAAGGCAACGAAAAAGAAAACCAAACCCCGCAAATGTTGACGACCCCCGCAAACGTATAAAGGACCACGATGTGCCCATGGAATGTGCGCATGTTGTACAGAACAAGCGCAGTTTTCGCTCTGGCTGATGTACTCAAGAAGTACAAAACCGATATTATTGCCTTTCAGGAAATGCGATGGAAAGGTACTGGCGTAAGTAAATCAGATGATTACGCCCTGTATTATAGCTGCCATGAAAAAAGACATGAATTTGGCTGCGGATTCATGGTTAATAGGAGAATAAAAGGCCTCGTCTCCAGATTCACTCCAGTAGATAAGCGAATTGCTATAATCCGTATAAAAGCGAAGTTCTTCTACATCAGTCGTATTTGCGCCCATGCTCCGACGGAAGATACAGATGAACAGACCAAAGATATATTTTACGAGCGCCTGGAAACAGCATATGCCCTGGCCATGACATTAGAATTCTGCTAGGAGATTTTAATGCAAAAATCCAAAGGGAAAATATCTTTGGCCCTACCGTCGGAAATTTCAGCCTCCATCAAGAAATATCAGACAGAGTAATGAGATTAATTGACTTCGTGGCAGCAAAAAAACATCTTTATTTCTCCTTATCAAGCAACAAGAAATCAAATTGATCATGTTGTGATAAACGTAAGGCATTCATCCAGAGTTTTAGACGTTCGATCGATCCGATCCCACTCGCCTTGATGTAGCAGCAAAGGTGTGATCTAAGACAACACGAAAAATCTACTTCGAAAAGCTGAAAACACAACAGGTAGCAGAGGCCTACTACGCTCATCTTACCACCTGCTTGACGAAAGCACTTCTTGTCCCGATAATAGTATAGAACCACAATGGCAAAGAATTGCCCACTCCCTACAAACTGCAGCAACAGCAACACTCGGGTACCAAAAACCACCACCAAGTAACCCATGGTAGGACCAGGAGTGTTGTAATGCTACTGATCTGAAAAACGAAGGTTTTGGCGCAGGCACATCCTCCTGCAGAGATGAAGAAGGAAACCTGGTGGCAGAAAAGGAGACAAGACGATATGTGCCAACTATAGAGGAATAAGTATCGTTCCCATCGCATATAAAGTGCTATCCCCCCAAATGTTGACGACCCCCGCAAATGTATAAAGGACCACGATCATTTGGATCATTTGGAATTTGCACATGTTGTACAGAACAGGCGCAGTTTTCGCTTTGGCAGATTTACTCAAGAAGTACAAAGCGAATATTATTGCCTTACAGGAAATGCGATGGAAAGGTACTGGCGTAAGTAAATCAGATGATTACGTCTTGTATTATAGCTACCATGAAACGAGACATGAATTTGGCTGCGGATTCATGGTTAATAGGAGAATAAAAGTCCTAGTCTCCAGATTCACTGCAGTAGATAAGCGAATTGCTATAATCCGTATAAAAGCGAAGTTCTTTTACATCAGTCGTATTTGCGCCCATGCTACGACGGAAGACAAAGATGAGCAGACCACATTTTTTACGAGCGTCTTGGAACTATATATGACCGCTGCCCTGGACATGACATTAAAATTCTGCTAGGAAATTCAGCCTGCATGAAGAAACATCCGACAACGGCATGAGGTGGATTGACTTCGCGGCAGCAAAAACATGGTAGTTAGCATATATATGACGGTATAGCGTGTTTACCACATGAGGTCAGAATAGCAATCAATCGGCTGAAGAACAATGAAGCAGCTGCCGATGTATTACCAGTCGAACTATTTAAGATCGGTGGTCAGATGCTGGTCAGGAGCATGCACCGGCTGATTAGTACAATTTGGTTAGAGAAAAGCATGCCCAATGATTGGAGCCTTAGAATCCTGTGTCTCGTGCACAAAAAAGGAGACAAGACGATATGTGCCAACTATAGAGGAATAAGTATCGTTCCCATCGCATATAAAGTGCTATCCAGCGTGCTGTGTAAACGATTGAAGCCAATGGTCAATAACATTATTGGACCATACCAATGAAGCTTCAGACATGACAAATCCATCATATATCCGATATTTACACTGCGCCAAATCCTGGAAAAGTCCCAAGAAAAACACATCGGCACATTCCACCTATTTGTCGACTATAAAGCCGCATTCGACAGCCTTATCCGTTCCGAAGTTTTTACAGCCATGTCTGCGTTCGGCATCCCTGCAAAATTAATACGGCTATGCAGTATAACTTTAACTGGTACAAGATCAGCAGTTAGTGTCGGAAAGAACCTATAGGAGTTTTTTAATACCGAACGAGCATTCAGACAAAGTGACAGTTTGTCGGGTGATCTTTTTAACATCCTGCTGGAAAAAGTCATTCGAGAGACAAAGGTGAACAGAAATGACACTCTGTACACCAAACAACATCAGTTACTCGCCTACGCCGATGACATCGAAATAATGGGTCGAACATTGCGACCGTTAGCAGCCAACTTTGAACAAATTGAGAAGGAATCTGCCAAAGTGGTTCTGGCAGTAAACGGCGAGAAGACCAAGACGTCCAGTGGACAGGGACCAACAGTGGAACTTGAGAACTACAGCTTCGAGGCGGTCAAAGATTTTATATACCTTGGTACCACCATAAATAAAATAATGACATCAGTTTTGAAATTCGGAAAAGGATATTGTTGTTACTATGGTCCAAGTAAGCAGTTTAGAAACAAGGCCACCTCCCGCCAGACCAAACTCACACTCTACAAGACACCGTGCTGTTATATGGATCTGAAGCATGGATACTTGCGCAAGCAATTGAGGCAGCTTTTGGAGTGTTTGAGAGAATAATTCTCTGAAAGATCTATGGACCGATCTGTGTTGACGGTGAATATCGCCGTCAAATGAACCATTAGTTCTACCATCTATTCTCGGACATCGACATCGTCAGACGTATTGAGCTGCAGCGACTACGTTGGCTAGGTCATGTTGTGAGAATGGATGAGGATGCCCAAGCACACAAGGCATATAAAGACAAACTGATGGCTCACGCAGAAGGGGAAGGCCACAATTTAGATAGTATGATCAATTGGAAGAGAACATTTTGAAAGATGGTCTTTCAAATTGGATGAGCTGCGCGCAAGACCGACGCGCCAGGAAATCTTGTTTAAACTCGGTTTATGGAATAAACGTTTCAAACAGCCTACGAAATAAGTTCCGTTATCGTGGGATATTGTAATTCTAGCCTATCACTCCGAAGTCCCTTTGAGGGACGTTTAAGACTATTAGTGGCAGTTGAGATATTAGGTTGGGGAAAAAGAAATCCATTAGGCCGGTCGTCGAAAATGTCGATAAAATCAGAAACATGATCGACGTTGACCGGCACGATAACAGTCGTAACTTCCCCCAGGAGCTAAAAATCGACCATAAAACTTTTTTAAACCATTTACACAAATCTGGTTTCAAAAACAAGCTCGATGTCTGGGTGCCACACCAATTAAAAGAAAACATAGGATGGATCGAACTTCCATCTGCGAAGCCTTGGTCAAACGGAATGAGACAGGCCCATTTCACGGATGGTGACTGGAGATGGGAAATGGATCATATACGATAACCTTGTGCGAAAACGATTGTGATCAGAGAGCGGTGAAGCTGTTCAAACGGGACTGCAAGAGGATTATTGATTATGAGTTGCTTCCATATGGCCAAATGCTAAATTCCGATGTCTACAGTCACCGACTGGACCGTTTTTACAAAGAGACAGCAGAACTTCTATGAGAGAGGCATTATGAAGTTACCTTTAAAATGGCAACAAATCATACAATAAACAAATTCCGAAGCATGTTTAATAAAGTCCTATAGTTCATATAGAAATAATGGATTTCTTTTTCCCGATGATTAAAAAAATTGGAAATCACTTGTCAGCAAAACGTTGAGTTTAGAACCTCTTTAGCAAGCAGCCATATTATGTTGGCCGAGATTTCCGACAAAAAAATAGTTTTTATTCTGCCCCCTGTGTTTCCCCAAATCGAGGAAGACATTTACTCAAAAACACTATTTGTGTTGAAGAATACCCTTTAAGTTTTGCAACAATTAAAACAAATCGTAAAGACACATGACCAACCAACAGAGTATAACCTGCGAAGCAGTCATGCGTAATTATTTTAATAATGTGTGCTATGTGTTTCCTGGCAAAAAATAACACAATTTTAGATAAACAAGAAAATAAAACAGAATTGTGCCAAAAATAACCAACCTTGAAATTCAAAAGAAAACCAAGAAAAGGAAACCTCAAATGTCCTGCAAACAAAATAAATTTTCTCTCAACCACTTTGGTGAAAACAATGTCGAAATTGTTGTTTCTCTGTGGAAACTTCTCATTAGTGCACATTGTGTTCATTTGCATTTCTGGTCATGCAAGAAAAGAGAAATGGCCCGAAGGTAGCGCAAAGGAAACCAAGTTCTGTACACCTTTGTGCGAGGACAATTTGGAAAGCCAAGTTAAACAAACACTACAACATTTTTATGTAGAAAAATGTGTGCTGTGTAATGATTTTCCTCTGGATGTTATTAATTAATTACAAGTCGTCTCTATTTTTGTGTTATCGGTTATATATGCGAACACAATTAAGTGAATGCGAAACACATGTTTTCCTTTTCCGTGTACATATTTAGTGAGGGATTTACATGTGTGTGTGTATTTGTGGAGAATTTTTATCTTTCAATTTAAATTTGCCCTTTCAACGGAATGTTGTTCCAAAACACAAAAAAACTCTAAAATTTTTTAACAATAATTATAGCAAGTTTTGTGCAAATGTTGTGTTGAAAAGTGCAAAAGTATTTTTTAACATACTCGTACAACAACGGCAAACAAATTCCATGAATTAAGTTGCCACATGTATGCATAGTTTTATGCCTACAATTTGCATAATTTATAGTTTGTTGAAATGTTGTTTCCTTGGAAATTGGATTGACATTTCAAATATTGACATTTACACAATTTTTGTATGAATAGAAGAAATGAATTTCACAATTTAAGAACTTATGAAAGTAAATTGTAAAGGAAAATATTCTTTTTTGTTAGTATATGAAAATGTGAAGTGATTGTTTTTATTCGTTTCGTTATTTTTATTTTTATTCTATGCATTTGTTTGTATCACGCGTAAAAAAAAACAATCGGAATATAATTAGAACGACTTTCTGATTCGATAAAAGCATAGGCCATATTTAAGAATGCACACAAAATGCAGATCGTATTTATAACTCAATTGGGAAGAAACTTGTCACATCTCATTCTACTGGACCAAGGACGAACGACATCAAAATTGGTAATAATCGATTTAGATTTGCATATAGCTTCCATATATGTATATTTTCTTCCGATTTCCCGTAAATGATGTAATATGTAATATGTACAATTTCGTACGATTTCATGTAAGTGGTGCCTCTAAAAATGAGACGAAATTTTGCATGGGCTACCAATTTAAAGCTAGAATGTCATGCCATGAGTTTTATTCCAATTTGTTTCGACCCGTTGACACAAAATTAATCATATAGTCCAATCGGACAACTTATATATTGGATTTTCGGCAAACTCAAGTCGAAGATGTTTTTCTTTTAATGTTCTTAAGTGCGTAAATTAACGGCAAAAAGTTCAAAGAAAAAACTCATTTGTATTTTTTATATTATTCCGACAGTCGTGTAATTGCCCATATAGAAGCTTGATTTAAGCTTCCATATATAGTTTGTCCAATGCAATTGTGCATAGAAGGCCAATCTTTGTCCGATTGGTGAGAAATTTAGCAAATCTTACTAAAACGGGTAAAAAAGTGTCAAATATGCTTCAAATTAAATTTACTAACTTAAAGGGACCCCCCATTCTCGGTTTCAAAAAAATTAATTTTGTATTTTGATTTAATCTGCACTAATTCAAGAATGTCCCTATGAAATTTCAAGTGAAAATCTCAACAACTCTTGAAGATATGGCCGATTTATTGTGCTAGCATCATGTGAAGTCAAGAGGGTTTCTCAAACATTAAACGCGTTTTTCTCCAAACAGCGTCTTTGCGAATGGCGGGCACGATAAATCAAAAACTAATAATCCGATCGATTCTAAATTTTAGGACGTTTCTCTGTGAGTGTATGAACTAGGATAAATCCAATTGGTCAAGATCATCCTTATTCTTTAACTGGTTTGTGGTAAAAAATAGGCGGTTTTTTAAAAATATTTTTTCAAAGACCCTCCATTTTGTTAATTTTTGTGCGAAGTCACTAATCCTAGTTCATACGAGAGCCAGACATGTTCTCTTTCTAACACCGTTGGAATTTTCGGATTCCGATATTCCAGTGAGGAGTTATCATGCCCGCCATCAAAAATAAATACTTTTCTTTAATAACAAAAAAAAAACAACAACAATTTTTTGTAAATAATTTTTCTTCCTTTTTAAATCTTCAAATATATATGTGCAAAGTCATTGGTATTGGTATTCATTTACCAGCCCATTTAAAATCTTAAAAATAAAAAAATCGCTAATAGGGGGGGTTCCCTTAATAAAACAAAAATTCTCCACTTCGACAATGTTTCCGTAGACTTTCCGTTTTCCCCAATTGACGTGGATTTAAATTGACATTTCAGATTTTCAGAACGACTGCCAGAAAACTTTAAATGTTTTCGCATGATTTCACATAAAGTGAAATTGTAAATGTAATTTGCTATTACGGATTCTCAGAGGAGAAAAGGTGCGGGTTGCACATATCCTCCATATTAATGTCCTGTCCATTTTTGGATTTGAAGATCAATTGCAATTTTCAATTCAATACCAAAAATATTGATAAAAAACAATAAATATTGGTCCTAGATCCAGCTTTTAGTATACCGATCGTCATAGCTCGACTAGCTGAGTCGATCTAAACATGTGTGTCCGTCTGTCCATTATTATTTGTAAACACGATACAGAACCAATCGTCATTTGCATGTAAAACGAGTTCTGACCAAAGATGACGTCTATTACTCTTGGTAATGATCCGTTTAGTGGATAAAATGAATCAAAAACTTTAGTTTTGACTGTTTTTATGGTCGGTCTAGAGCATCGTTATACCGAACTACGAGTTTACCCATAAACACGAGTTTACCCATAAACACTATCGTACAATTTGGGCATTAGTGCTCTAGAGGTCACAATTATGAACCGAACATCACCAAATTTTACACAGAAAAAGGGGTCTGACCATACAATAAGCGTGTCTGTTTTGATGAAAATCGGTCAATATTTAGCGTGTCTAATGGGCCCACTTTTGTGTGAAAAATGACAAAAAAATTATTCTATAGAATATATATTTACTTCTGAAGGACATAGACCCAAAAATTTGATAGTATATCCAAAAGGAGTGGTTGACTTTTAAATTGATTGTTTAGTTTTGTATACTAGATGGCGTAAATGTAGCGCCAATGGCTAAGCAATATTGCATGAGGTTCCGGTTTTGGTCAAGGACGTCACCAATAATGTTCGACGATGATCAGAATGAAATGGAACGAAAAAAATTTTTTTTTGTCTAGCGCCCCGCAAGGCGCACCAATTATAAGTCGAACATCTCAAATTTTCATGGTGAAGACCAGAATTATTTGGTTCTGCTAAATATTGACGGTTCATTTTCATGACAGTCATTGGAGAAGACGACCCATGAAAATGAACCGTCAATATTTAGCAGGTCATATGAACCAATACTTTTTTTAAAATAATGAAATTCGAATCTTGTGGAGCAAAATTTTTACTCCGAGAGGAGTTGTTGACATCTAATCGGTCAAGAGAGTGGAGATATCACGAAATATTACCCAGGCTCGAAATATAGATCCGAATATAGAAACTTAGTGATACGTGGTAGTTGTGTATGGTATCCGAATATACTGCTCCGCTCACTGGTTTCTTTATTACTTTTGGTATGTTACCGTACTGCAAGAATCTACTACTTTAACAAATTTTCCTTTATAATATCGAAGAAAATAGTAAAATCTAGTAGATTCTTCCAGTACGGGAATTTTGTAATTTTTATTACGACAATAACAACAACAAATATACAATTCAACAAATTACCAGCATAACCCGACAAAAATTAATAGAATAATAAAATAAATACACACACACGACAGATGACACCACTATAACACAAATAAATGTCAAACTATTAATATCCTTTCCATCCAGTTGAAAGTCCTGATTCCATGTCCATATTATACCTAATTGACACACGAATACAATTGTATTGCAGCAAATTAATATGTTTGTCTGATTGACATTCTGGGTCAATGATTAACTACGAATGCAGAGGATGGAAGGGGTAACGAGTCAGACATGAGCTTGGTGATTTGAACAGAGTGACAGACAAATTGTCTAACAGAACGTGTGCCAGCAATTAAGTTTACAATTTAATAATGTTTGAAAATTTTCCCATTGACAGTGTTCTAAATGTCACCAATGGAAAAGTAGCAGAAGAAGTTCAAAGACAATATGCATATTAATTATGAATAGAAGAGCAGAGGCAGAAGAGGAATAGCTTACAAGGACGGGTGACAGACAGTCGGGCAGGGTCAATTAATAAAGGTATTTGTGCAAATATGCGTAAATGAGTAAATCATAAAGGCGTGATTTGGAAGTAAAGAGGTGTTTGGTTGTGAATGCTTGTGTGTGTGTAAATGATCCAACATCTGGGTGGAGCTGATACACAATTGATACAACAAGCAACATTTGTCTTTTCATTTTCGAATTGAAATCAAATGTCAACAGGTGAACGGAGTGTTTTAATTATAGAAAGAATTTCATTATCCACCACCATCACACATTCTTCAGTACAATTTCCCACATGAAATGTTCGGACAATGACAACTTAATTACTTGACACCAGTAGCCCTGATAGAACACAAAAATGTCATTGTGTCATCATTTACCGCCCCAAACATACATTCGAGCATTTTTCTGGTTGTTTGCTTGGAATGGTGGTTACTGGTTACTGATTTATTAACAAACATTGCGTTCCGCTTCTATGAATTGCCTTGGGGTTCAATAACAAAAAAGGGTATTTGAAAAGGAAAACGAGTAGTGGAAAGCTATAGACATGGACAACAGTTGTCGTGTGACAAAAAGTCTCTTAACTAAAACAATTATAAACTCATATTTGTTAAGTGCCATTCGGACATCATAACAACCCGTTAAGGTTTTACATCAGATTTTTTTTTTTTTTTTTTTTTGTTAAAATCACAAACTCACAGATGTGTGTATTTTTTATACCCTATGTTGTCAGGGTGTTATAGCTTTGTGCATCCATAAGAGTTTGTAACGCCGCGAAATATTGGTCCTAGACCCACCTTTAAGTACACCGATCGTCATATCTCAACTAGCTGAATCGATCTAGACATGTGTGTCTATCCGTCCGTCTGTCCATTATAATTTATAAACACAATACATACCACATTTAGGGGGTGAAATGGACCAAAAACTGTATTATTGTCTAATTTTCTGGTCGCTTCAGAGGCCGCAATTGTGGCCCAAACATCGCGAATTTTTACATGGAGAAGGGAATCAGGCCAAAGAATAAACATGCGTGTTTTGATAAAGATCGGTCAAATGGACCCTGACTTTTTTGTGAAAAAATACAAAAATTGTATTCTATAGCGTATATATTTACCCCTGAAGGACATAGACCCGAGAAGTTGATAGTATATTCAAGAGGAGTGGTTGACCTTTTAATTTATTGTCGTATGTACTCGGATGCAAACACAACAGGTAGCCGAGGCATACTCCGCTCCTCTGCTTGAAGAAAGCACTTCTTGTCCCGATAATAGTATAGAAATACAATGGCAAAGAATTTCCCACTCCCTACAAACTGCAGCAAAAGGAACAATTGGGTACCAAAAACCACCACCAAGAAACCCATGGTACGATCAGGAGTGTCGTAATGCTACTGATGTGAAAAACGCAGCGTATAGGGCAACCCTGCAGACAGTAGCAACACGTAACGTGATGGAGAATTATCGGGAGAAAAGGAGAGAGGAGAAACGTGTTTTCAGAAAAAAGAAGAAAGAACAAGAAAAACGTGAGCGTGAGCAAATCGAGATGTACAGGAGTCAGAATGAAGTCCGGAAATTTTACCAACGAGTAAAACACCAAACCGAAGGATTTGGTGCAGGCACTTCCTCCTGTAGAGATGAAGAAGGAAACCTGGTGACAGATACAGACAGCGTGTTGAGGATCTGGAAGGAGCATTTCGAAAAGCTTCTAGTATCAAATAGTAGCGGTGAAGAGGATATCCCAGAACAAATAATAGATGACGGTATAGAGTGTATACCACCTAGCCAAGATGAGGTCAGAATAGGAATCAATCGGCTGAAGAATAATAAAGCAGCAGTTGCCGATGGGTTACCAGCCGAACTATTCAAGACTCTTGGCCCGATGCTGGTCAGGAGCATGCACCAGCTGATTAGCACAATTTGGCTAGATGAATGGAACTTGAGAACTACAGCTTTGAGGTAGTTAAAGACTTAATATACCTTGCTACCGCCATAAATAAGACGAATGACATCAGTTTTGAAATTCGTAGAAGGATTGTGATGGCCAACAGGTACTACTATGGTCTAAGTAAGCAGTTTAGAAACATGGTCACCTCCCGCCAGACCAAACTCACATTTTACAAGAAGCTGATACTACCCGTGCTATTATATGGATTAGAAGCATGGGTACTTGCACAAGCAGATGAGGCAGCTCTTGGGGTGTTTGAAAGAAAAATTCTCCGAAAGATCTACGGGCCGATCTGCGTCGACGGTGAATATCGGCGTCGAATGAACCACGAGCTTTACAATTTATACGCGGACATCGTCATAGTCAGTCGTATTGAGCTGCAGCGACTACGGTGGTTAGGCCATGTTGTGCGGATGAATGAAAATGCTCCAGCTCAAAAGGCATATAAAAACGAGCCTACTGATGGTTCCCGTAGAAGGTGAAGGCCACGAATTAGATGGAAAGATCAAGTAGAAAACAACATCTTGGAACGTGGTCTTCCAAATTGGTGGACTTGCGCACAAGACCTACGCGCTTGGAAAGCCAGCTAAGTAAGTAAGTATGTACTCGGATGTGGAATTTACACTTAAATATTTACGGGTGTCTACTTATTCAGATATTATTTATTAACCCATTACTACACTGGAGGGCGGAAATATAGCGCTGATCGCTTTGCAATTTTCCGTGAGAATTCAGGTATGGTCAAGGATTATTATATGCGTAATTTTCGTTGATGATCAGATAATAATTTTGGGAAAAATTTAACCGAAAACTTAAAGTTTCGTTTTTTTTTTGAGTCGATCTATAGGCCACAATTGAAAGGCGAACATCACAAAACAAGTCAATGCGAAGGGATTCTGAACAAGTAATTAGAAGGGCTGTACTGAATGTTAGTAATATTTGTTAATCTCTAGTCGGTCAAGAGGGTGCAACTATCTCGAAATATTGCCCAGGCTCGGATTAAATATCCGCAGAAAGTTAGAGTTTCGTGGTAGTTGCTTAGGGTATCGTATGGTCGACCGAAAATACTGCTCCGCTCACTGTTTTTTTAAGTTTCAATGTTTCTATCTATCTACATTTTCCAACCTAATGGAACCTTCTAGATAGGTATATTGAGGCTATGTCAAAAAATCTGCATTTTTTGCTACCTACAAAATATCATATAGAACGGAACATTTTATATAAATGGAATGTCAAGTTACAGCCAATTCGGTGGTAAAATATAGCTAATACCATTTCATATTTAAAAAAAAAAAAAATATATATATATATATATCAAACTCATCCGTCTTTACTATATTACCTATTCTTAATATAGTGCCACTTTTTATCCTTTTCAATTCCAAAACTACGAAGACAATCAATAGATTTTTCAAAAAAAAAAAAAAAAAAAAACTCAAAAGTATAAAATCCCTTCGGTAAACAATGAAATTATAAAATCATTATCGATTTCCATTGGAAACAGCGATAAGATTTTTCTAAATAAAATTTGGCGAAAAGGTTATCATAAATGAACATCAATTTCCGACACAAATCCCTTTACATTCGAGAGGACACAAAGGCAAACACAGATACACATACGCACACATATATAAAATCACAAATCTCCCCTTATTTTGTTTGATGTAATATCACACAGAAGAAGAAGACACAAAACTGTCGTTATACACAGGGGAAATAATAAACTAATATGCCAGCAAAATATCTGCAAATAAAAGGGGTGGGTGCGACTGTCACTTGGGTTAGGTGAAAGAGATGGTAGCGAGTCTCTTTCTATTTATTTAAATATTCAACGGAGCAGAAACGGATGTATAACAATCACCATGTAAACGGATGTCCTGTGATATGTTGCACATGTGTGTGTTTGCACTCACACGTAAATATATGAATACCTATAAGCATTATAAATGGTGTAGTATATATAATATATTGAAAACATTTGTTATTTTTGTATTGGACCTGAATGAGGTCTTATAACCTGTTCTTCTATCTTAATAGGAACTGTAGCAGGTCTTATCTCTAAAGAGGATCCGTAGGAGGAACAATTCTATATACAGAAAATCTGTAGTAGTTCTCTCTTCTATAGAAAATCTGTAGTAGTTCTCTCTTCTATAGAAAATGTATACACACTGACTTTTATCTACAGTAGATCTGTAGCACGTATTTTATTCATAGAAGGCATACAGGAGGTAAGATACATGGACAAACTATATCTTCTATGTATATCAGAAAGATATTCTTCAATCCGAAGAAGAAGATTGATATTAAAATAAAGGAGACCTGAATGAGGTTTTTCTCTCTACAGAAGACTTGAAATAGATATTCCCTTTTTGAAAAAGATCAGAAGAAGATGGTATATGTGCAAATACCTGAAAAAGGACTTCACCCTATAAAAGACCTGAAGGAAATCTTATATCTATAGAATTACTGAAGAGGATCATATATCTAAAGAAGTCTTGAAGTATCTTCCGAAAGCCTGTAACATGCCTTCTATCTGCAGTAGATCTATGGCAAGTCTTCTATTTTCGGAATAATCTATGGTTATACCCATAGAAGACCTGTATAAGGTCTTCAACCCATAGAAGATCTGAATAAGGTATCCCATCCATAGAGGACCAGAAAAAGGTATATATATATAATTATTGAATAGAATCTATAAAATATCTCAATAAGGTTTTCTATATATGGAAGACCTTAATAAGACAGGAAACCTTAGGATTTCTGAATAAGATATTCAATCTATAGAAGACCTGAATAAGATCTTCCGTCTATAGAAGACCTGTGTAAGGTATTCTATCTATGAAGAATCTGAATAAGGTTTTCTATATATTAATGACCTGAATATGGTATTTAAACAATAGAAGAGCCGAAAGAGGTATGTTATCCATGTAAGACCTGAATTATGTATCCTTCCTACAGAAGACTTGAATACGGTATCCTACCTATAGAAGACCTGAATAAGATCTTCCGCCAATAGGAGACCTGAGTAAGGTATTTATCTATAGAATATCTGAATAATGTCTTCAATTAATAAAGGATCTGAATAAGCTTTTCTATCTAAAGAAGACCTGAATAAGGCCTTCCATCCATAGAACACCTAAACAAGGCATTATATGTATCTATAGAAGATGCTATCCATATAATACTTTAATAAGGTCTTCTATATATGAAGGCCTGAAAAAGGCTTTCTATATGTTTAACACCTGGTCTTCCGTCATTAGAAGACCTGAACAATGTCTTATATTAAAGGAGGCCTGAATAAGGTATTCTATCCATAGAAGAATAAGGTATTCTACCTCTAGCAAACCTAAATACGGGGCTCTAGAAATATGAGATCTGAAGCCATCTATGTTACGTGCGCTTTTGGAATCACCATGTACTTTACACCTGGGGTGGCATGCTAGATTTCCTTCGACTAGGTCTTGTCGGATAGGTGAGGTTATTTGGTGTAAAGTACCTGGAGCACATACACATAGCTAAATAATCAACATGTCATTATGTCACCATATAATTCCTGATAGAAAGTTCAAATTTCCATTTAAGCAATTCCCGGGATCCAAATACTTACCAAGGGTGACGAGATGTCATGTCTATCCAAAACACCATATCAAAAACCTTCTATCTATTGGATTTCTAAAGGAGATCACTATCCTTAATATACCTGAAAAATGTCATCCATCATTAGAAGGTTTGAAGGAAGTCTCCTATTCACACTGTTCAACACATTAAAAAAATAATTATCGGAAATTTCAAAAATTTATGATAGAGGGGTTAAAAATAGATGACTCGTGTATGGGCGTTCTGAAAGTTTACGTCTGCAGGTAAGAGGGTATATACATATATTAGGAAAAAGAAATCCATTAGGCCAGTCGTCGAAAATGTCAATAAAATCGGAGAAATTTTCGAAGTTGATCGGCATGTTAGCAGTCGTAACATCACCCAGGAGCTAAAAATCGACCATAAAACTGTTTTAAACCATTTACACAAAGCCGGATTACAAAAGAAGCTCGATATTTGGGTGCCACACCAATTAACAGAAAAAATAGGATGAATCGAATTTTCATCTGCGAAGTCTTGGCCAAACGGTGGGACAGGACGGGGTTGCTTCCATATGGTCAAACGCTAAATTCTGATCTCTACTGTCAACAACTAGACCGTTTGAAGATAGCAGTTGACAAGAAACGGCCTGAATTGGTCAACAGAATAAGTGTCGTGTTCCACCAACGGACAACGCTAGGCCACACACATCTCGCCAGAAACTTCGGGAGCTTGGTTGGGAAGTTTTAATGTATCCGCCAAGTTCGGAGATTATTATATTTTTCTTGCATTCCATTTCCTTTAATAATACAAAATTGGTATCTAAGGAGAATTGTGAAAATCGACTACTAGAGTTTTTGCAAATAGAGAGCAGGACTTCTATGAGAGAGGCATTATGAAGATACCTTTAAAATGACAATTCCGATGCATGTCCCATAGTTCATAAAAAAATAATGGATTTTTTCCCCAACCTAATATTTGTCTTTGTTACTATGGTTCTAAAATGACATCTAGTGGAAAAAATAGGTACAAAATCGAAATTAGATCGGATTCGTGTTTTCGGGAAAATGTGTTTTCCTATTTTTAAGATTTTTGACATTTTGGCTGATATTCGAGTTTTGTACTATTTTGAGAATTATAGTAACACTTTATGCCGAAAATTTTTGTAGAATTTTCAGACTTATTATAAGTTTTCAATAATTTCTGGAAAAAGGGACCTAATCTGTTAAGACTTAAAACTCCATATATAGCTTATAATAATTAATGTTGTCAGTTTTTTCCAAAAAAAATTTTTTCAAAAAAACCTAAAGTATAAATCCCACAATCTCTGCCTGATATTCACCCTATCCCCCCACTATTCGACAACATCAAATGTTAAAAATACAAAAAAGTGAAGGTAAATACTTACATGTGTAATACCAACACAAGCTTTTAGACATTATTAAAAATTCAAAAGTTTTTGCTGGAAGATTTTAATACACAATGCTCTAAGCCTATACCTCAACAGGTCCTGAAGAAAATTTATTTAAAAATCCACGCCTATACCTCAACAGGTCCTGAAGAAAATTTATTTAAAAATCCACGCCTATACAGGTCCTGAAGAAAATTTATTTAAAAATCCACGCCTATACCTCAACAGGTCCTGAAGAAAATTTATTTAAAAATCCACGCCTATACCTCAACAGGTCCTGAAGAAAATTTATTTAAAAATCCACGCCTATACCTCAACAGGTCCTGAAGAAAATTTATTTAAAAATCCACGCCTATACCTCAACAGGTCCTGAAGAAAATTTATTTAAAAATCCACGCCTATACCTCAACAGGTCCTGAAGAAAATTTATTTAAAAATCCACGCCTATACCTCAACAGGTCCTGAAGAAAATTTATTTAAAAATCCACGCCTATACCTCAACAGGTCCTGAAGAAAATTTATTTAAAAATCCACGCCTATACCTCAACAGGTCCTGAAGAAAATTTATTTAAAAATCCACGCCTATACCTCAACAGGTCCTGAAGAAAATTTATTTAAAAATCCACGCCTATACCTCAACAGGTCCTGAAGAAAATTTATTTAAAAATCCACGCCTATACCTCAACAGGTCCTGAAGAAAAT
>NW_026887097.1:0-11645 GCF_032173495.1 Musca vetustissima | reverse complement strand
AACGGGGCTTAATTGTTTTTGTGAAAAATGAAATCTCTGAATTTACTCAGTATAAATACCAAAAAAAGGTCCATGTACATAATAAAACATTTGAATTTCTTGTTTCAAATTAGAGATATTCACATAATGGTCTTATATCGAAACAGCAATTATGGGGTGCATTCTCTTCATCATGAACTACACCATGTTCTGGAAAACTGCATAAATGCAAATTCTCAAAAGGTTGTTATATTAGGAGATTTCAATATATGCCGACAACGAACAAAATCGGAAACTGAAATACTCCTAAACAATAACAACCTTCTTTCTATTCTGAATACACCAACAACGAAAGGTTTAACACAAATTGATTGGTGTTTCAGTAATATTGACGATAGCATAATAAATGCTATAACATACGAAACTGTACATAGTTACCATGACGCGATATGTGTTAACATATCCAATTGAATTTTAATATTTTCTCTTATTGTATTAATTATTAGTTAAGTAAATGCCATGACGTGATATGTATTCACATATTAAATTAACCTGTAACATATTCTTAGTTTATAATATATGATTTTAGCAAGAAATAAAATGCAATTGTACATTTGATATATTATTTGCATATCAAAATGAATACATATCAAAAGTGTTTTAAGTTGCTAACTTATGTTAGCAGTTTTAAGACAATCCCATTTGCTTGAATTAATTGTTTTTCTTACAATTATATTACAAGTAAAAATAAAACCAAAACAAGTCGAAGGATAAGCTATTCAGCGTAGTAGCTTTATATCATTCGACTGTTTACTCCTCCTTGGAATAAGCCTTGACGTGGCGGTGGAGCTAAGTACTTTCAAACTAGAAGGGAAACTAATTATTCCATTTTTTTGTCTCCAATTCTTAACACCTGTTAAAAATTTAGTCAGACAATGAAGATATATTAAATATGTTATTTCCACCATCATTACATGATGGCTATATTAACAACTGAAACATGTCGAATGGCCGCTACTTTAGTAGTGTTTTATTATTCGACTGTTTTACTCCTCCAAGGAATAAGCCTTGACGTGGCGGTGGAGCTAAGTACTTTCATAAAAGAAAGGAAACCAATTATTCCATGTTTAGTGTTGTAGTTTATAATTTAGTCAGCCAGATATTCAAGTCCGATTTCATGTACCCCAAAGATGACACATTTATTCTATCTTCTGGAGGAGCTTTTGTGTATATCCAAAGTGGTGAAGGGTATCATATAGTCGGCCCCGTCCGACTTTACTACTTTCCTTACTGGTTTTTTTTGTTTTTTTCTTCTACCATACATACTTTATGAGAAAATATTCCAAGTTAACACCTTCTAAATCATTTCTATTTCTGTCTACTTAAGTATGCATACATACACTAATATAACATACATCCACACACACACACACCCACACATCTGAAGGAAAACTCATGCATTTGACTTTTACACACATTAAATCATTTTCTCAGTAGTATAACCACCCATCAGATATTTTTTGTTGGTCCCACACATAAACCGAAGGTATTACCTAACAACTGGTTTCCTCATGATGTTGTCCCCCTTCGGGCAAACAACAACAGGAGCTCCAGCATAACAATAACAACAAAGCGTGAAATGCAGAAGGAAAGAACAATGAAACAATCACTCAAGTAACAACAACAGAGTGAGAGATTCGTTTCATTTCACTTAGGTTTTTCCTCCTGTTTTTCCCTTTTTTCCTTTGCTTTTGTCGGTCTCTTGTTGTAGTTATTGTTGTTGTCGTTTTTGTTGATGTTTGCTGTATTGTGTATATTTTTATGTTGTGTCACAAAAGAGCAATGAAATAAATTAACTTAATTTTTTTCATCATCATCATATCCTCCATCCACACAATATACTTGAAGAATATGTGTATTGGTGAGTGTGTGCCCCTGTGCATGTCCTTATTCACAAGTTCAGGTTTAAGTTTTCTTTTTTTCATCTCTCATGTGATGAATATGAATGAAAACGTCTATGAATGGCTGTGTATGTGTGTGTGTGAGTTCCTTTGATTTGGCTTCCAGATCATTTTTACGTTTTCCCTTTCTGCATGAACATCAACAATTCATCAAGATAGGTTGGTTGGTAGGTCGGTTGTCAGGCAGGCAGGCGGTAGGTTATGGCAATACCTCTTCGAATTTGTCTCTTCGCCTCCCCCTCTTTGTTTGTTGTTATTTTTTTGTTACCATTGAAGTAGGTGTATAAGTGCAGCTGTGTTAAGTGTTATTATTGTGAATATATGTGTGTACGTGTGTGTGTTTTTTCTCATGCTTTCTGCTCTACTTGAAAGTTAATAAAAGTATGTTCGTGAATGAGTGTGTGTATGTGTGAGTATAAACTATCATATTATTTGTTATGCTTACAACAAATATGAAGGGGGGAAATAAAACAGTTTTTACTGTGAAATTTCCGACTTTAAATGTTTTGCGTATTTCAATTTACCACCGGAGAGGAAAGCATATTTATTAAATTTTATCATCACCTTTAGTAAAATAACAAAAAAAAGAGCAGGTGAAATAATTTTGTTTTGGGGGGGAAACTTTTGCACTTTATCAGATTTAAATTTTATTGCACACCCACACATATTTGTTTTTATTGGCTTATTTGTGAACAAGAAAATAAAAAATCTCTATATAGGTATATGTCTTTTTAATGTGGCACATAAAAATATGAAATATAAAATATTTTCATATGTTATTTAAAGTGTCATGTCTTATAAGGTGTTCATAAAAACAAAGAAAATAATCAGTCAAATATGATAATATTTGGGGTATAATGGGAGTCCTTGGAGATTTTTTTAATTTAATTAAAATAGCATGACAATCTAATAAGAAATATTTTTATAAATCCCACACAAAAAAAAAAAGAATTGAAATTTAAAAATGTTATGGAAGTCAAAGGAAATTAGTGAATGGTATAAAACATTCACTATAATATGTTAAATTTGCCACATCATAGAAAGATACATCAGAACCCCCATAATAAATGTAATACAATTGTCTATCTGCTGAGAGTAGAGCTCACAATATTTAAGATAAAGCTTTGCAAATACATTGCTACTATTCCTAACACGTTTGGTATTGATGTTCCTACTAAAAAAAACTTTGTGTCATTTTTTAGGGTAGGCCCCATATAACGGTACTCCCCAATATTCGGTATTTTGAAACTTATGGGCAGATTTTCAATAGAATTGGTTCAAATTTGATATTAAGAATTTAGCAGAAAACTTGCCTACCAAAAATTATAAATATTGACTCATGTTTCGGGGTAGCCTTCATATAACCACACCCTCCAATATTCGGTATTTTGAAACCTTAGGTCAAGTTTTTCAACATATTCACCTGTAATAAGACATTTTTGGTTCTTACTGGACATGTTTTGTCATAGACTTCAAATAAAGGTTCCAACTGGTTGCTGATAAATATCTGAGCATAAAATCATCGATATAGGTGTTATTATACCCTCCACCATAGTATGGAGGGTATATTAATTTTGTCATTCCGTTTGTAACTCATCGAAATATTCATTTCCGACCCTAGCCATGTCCGTCCGTCCTTCTGAAGGAATTGAAATAGGGTGCTGAAATTTTGCATAAGGTATTTTTTTGTCTGCAGGCAGGTCAAGTACGAAGATGGGATATATCGTTCCAAGGTTAGGCATAGCTCCCATATAAGGGTACGCGACAAATTTCAGTATTTTGGGGTTTTTAAATATCTCTACAAAAAATTATAAATATAGGGCCACTTTTTCTGGTAGCCCACATATAACCTACCTCCTATCTTTTAGTATTTTGGGGGTTTTGGTCGTAATTTTCCACCGAATTGGCTGTAATTTAGTATTATGAGTTCTTAGTAGGTTCCAAATCTCTCCACAAAAAATTATGAATATAGGTCAATTTTTTCGGGTAGCCCCCATATAAGGGTACGCGCCAAATTTCGGTATTTCGGGGTTTTTGAGCGCGTTTTCAACCGAATTCGCTTAAATTTGGTACATTGGGTTCTTATTGGGTACTAAATGTCTCCACAAAAAATTATAAATATAGAGGCACTTTTTCTGGTAGCCCCCATATAACCTACCTCCTATTTTTTAGTATTTTGGGGGTTTTGATCGTATTTTTCCAACGAATTGGCTGTAATTTAGAATTTTGAGTTCTTAATAAGAAAGAAAATCGGTTCAGATTTAGATATAGCTCCCATATATAGTTTCGCCCGATTTAAGGTAAATGGAGCACCAGAGTCTCTAGATATCATTTGATTTGCACGAAATTTGGCAAAGAGTACTGAACTAGGTCCAGAATGATGTGTGCTAAGTTTCGAGAACATCGGTTCAGATTTAGATATAGCTCCCATATATAGTTTCGTCCGATTTAAGGTAAATGGTGAACCAAAGTCCCTAGATATCATTCGATTGGCACAAAATTTGGCATAAAGTACTGAAGTAGGTCAAGAATGACGTGTGCCAAGTTTCGGTAAAATTGGGCGAGATTTATATATAGCTCCCATATATTTTTTCGCCCGATTTAAGGTAAATGGATCTCCAATGTCCCTATATGTCTTTTGATTTGCACGAAATTTGGCATAGGGTACTGAATTGGGTCCAGAATCATGTGTGCTAAGTTTCGTGAATATCGGTTCAGATTTAGATATAGCTCCAATATATATTTTCGTCCGATTTAATGTCAATTGTGCACTAAAGACCCAAAGATTGGCCGACCCGCACACAATGCAATGTACTGAAGATACTATAACCTTTCGTGTGTCAAGTTTTCTTAAATTGATTCAGATTTACATATGGCTCCTATATATATATACTTTCGTCCGATTTTAAGTAAATGGTGTTCTAAAGACTCATAGCTAGGCCGATTGGCAAAACGTACTGAAATTAGTAGAAATAAATCTCGGCAAGTTTCCTTGAAATTGGTTCAGATTTAAATATAGCATAGCTCTGTTAAATATACCCAAAGTGGTGAAGGGTATCATATAGTCGGCCCCGTCCGACTTTACTACTTTCCTTACTGGTTTATATGAAAATAGTTATCTGATTTGTTCCGCGTTTTGAGTTTGGTTCTAAGACTCTGTTGTAATCATTTCACCTGCGGAGGATAGCGAGATAAAAATTAGAACGCAGGGTTCGATAATGAACTATAGCCGCATTTAGACCAAGCCCCTGTATGGAGGTTCCAGAAGGAGTGGACTGATATTCCCCATTTTCGAATTTGAACTAAGTTTGGAAGAAATAATGATATGGGCAAAGTTTGGAGTTTGTCCAAAGAAACATGGGGTCTAGAACCAATATTTCGATGAGGCACATTTTCACCATGTTAAAGTGTATAAACCTCTTTAGACATAAGGCTGAGGGTATAATTATCCATTAAAAAATTCTGAAATTTGTATTATTGCTTACATTGTGGTTTACATAATCCATTTTTAGAAATGTCGGTATAGGTCCAATTTTAGGTATGTTCCCTATATTTTCATTTGTAGTACCTGTCAGTATATCTATGGTGGAGGGTACCCAAAGTTCGGCCCGGACGAACTTAACGCTTTTTCACTTTTTCTATAAAAATGGTTAGCTGATTTGTTACGTGTGTTGGAGTTATCCCCATATAGCTGTATTCCACTATAGAAAGGGGGATATTTTTTGTTGATGAAATTTTCTGTTCATACCCTACATAGTATGGAATTCTATAACGATTTAGTCGATTTAGCCATATGTTGTGATCATTTTTCTATCGGAGAATATCAACATAAAAACTAGAACGTGAGGTTTGAGAATGAACTATTTCGATTCGCATTTAGGCTAGTTCTCTTGTTAAGTTATTGTGTTATTAGAGCTGAAAAATCTTTTTACTAAATTCACGCATTGTTAGACTTTGAACTTGTTTAATCCACACTGTATAGCAATTTTAATAACATATGTTAAAATAACCTTTAAAAAATGTTGTTCGTCTACGTTTAAATAGTTAACAAATTCTCATTTTGGTGGTAGTAGGAAAAATATTACTTCAAAATATTCCACGATTAGAAATTATTTATCATGTAGAAGAAAATTTCAATATGTTTCACTTTGGAGATTTTCAGACAGACTCACACACAAACCGAACAATCATAAATCAATGAAATTATTTTTCACGCTTTGTTATCATAACTCATATTTATTAACATTAATTTTTATTAAAAAATTCCAATTTACCATTAAAATTCCAAGGCTGTTATCCAAAAATAATCCTTATAAATAGGAAAATTTTAATACATACAAAAATATTTTGACTAATTTGTTTTTCAATAATTATTCAATTTAGAAACTTTAACAATAATAAAACCGCACATACAGAAATGGCTAGCAAAATGCACTTTACACAGAAAATATCGAAATATAAATTGAATTATTATATAATTTCAATATATTTGTATACAAATTTAATAAAATTTCTATTGCACTTAAATTCATTTAATTAAATATTTTATGATTTTTCTCCAGCATCGCAATGCGAAAATATGATGTAAGGCTTATATAAAAATTAACAAATTTGTTAATTAAAATTTATTAAATATTTATTTGTAATTTTTAATTATATATTTGTAATAATATTATTTTTCACTCTTTAATTTTTTTCAATCACTAATCTTTAAATATTTTCAACCACTACAAAATTAAACAGCTGTATTAATTATTATTTACTTTAATATTTATTTAATTATTTTAAAACATATTTTCTTTTAATAATTTTATTTTGCGCTCTTTAAATCATTTCAACCACTAAACTTGGTATTTTCTTTTTTTCAACATTTTTCCAAAATATTTATTCGCATGTTTTGCTTTCATTCATTTAGCAGCAATCTCATTTTACACAATTTATTTTATTTTGTTTCCCGGCACACACACACATTTTTCGTAAACAATTTACGTCAAAAATTTTATCACGTGGCACAGAGATGAGGATGCCCGCGCCCGCAATTACACAACCAACACAAACGCTTTAACAACGAGATGAGGACTAATGTTAAAATTGTTTCGGGGCAGAAGGATATCCTCATCCACTCACTGGGGAGATTTCGATTTTTGTTTTTGTGTAATGCGCCTGTGTGTGTGTGGATGTAGTGTGTCCAACAGATTTGTGGATGTATGTGGAATGTATTGTGTTGTTAACTTTGATGTTTCTCACAAATAAACAAACAAACTTTCCCCGCATCGCTCTCTCTCTCACTCTGTTGTGCGGTTTTTGCCCATGATATACGAGAAAGAGAGGTTTCAAATTTATCATTAAGATTATTACTGTTTATTTGTTTGTATATTTGTATAGACTAGAACACATAGTCAACAAAAAACCTTAAAGCTTAACATAAAATGTTTTGACTTTGATTCTACAGATTGAATAGATAAGGTAGTGTTATTGTTTGGCCTTGCGCAAGTAATAAACAAACACAAAAAATAACTTCGAGAAGGTCACATTTGTTGAAAATGTGACAAGTTTATGGCGGCTGATTCAGTCTATATTAAATCACTTCATTTGAAACACACAACAAAAGGTAAGGTAAAGCTGATAAGTTATGACAAATCAAGGGATTCGGCATGACAATGAACATTTTTATACCCTACACAACTATGTTGTCAGGGTATTACAGCTTTGTGCAGCCCCTAGAGTTTGTAACGCCGCGAAATATTGGTCCTAGACCCACTTTTAAGTATACCGATCGTCATATCTCGACTAGCTGAGTCGATCTAGACATGTGTCTCCGTCCGTCCGTCTGTCCATTATAATTTGTAATCACGATACAGGCCACAGTTATGGACCAATCTTCGCCAAATTTTGCATGTAGGATGGGTTCTGGTCAATGAAGACCCCTATTGTTTTTGGAAAAGATCGGTTAATATTCAGGGGATGAAATAGACCAAAAACTTTATTTTTAATGATATACTTTTATTATGTTGAGGAAAAAGAAATTCATCATTTTTATGTGACTATGACTATAGGACTTTATTTAACATGTCCGAATGTCAGATTCGGGCCAAATATGCGCCGTTTTGTTGTATAATTTATAATGCCTCTCTCATAGAAGTCCTGTTCTCTATTTGCAAAAAAATAGTAGTCGATTTTCACAATTTTCCTTAGTTACCAAATTTTATCATTAAATAACTTTTGCAATGCAAGACAAATATGATAATCGCTTGGTGCCAAGTCGGGACTGTATGTCGAATGCATTAAAACTTTTCAACCAAGCTCCCGAAGTTTCTGGCAAGTCGCTGTAGATGTGTGTGGCATTGCGTTGTCATGGTGGAACAAGACACCTCTCCTTTTGGCCAATTCTGGCCGTTTCTGGTCAATTGTAAATGGTTTAAAATGGTCAAAGAAGAATGGTCAAATTCGACCATTTCTCCGATTTTATCGATATTTTTGACGACCGGCCTACCTGTGCGAAGTGCATTTTTAATTTCAAAAATTCCTGAACGGAATCTGCATAACGAGTTTTGCACGTAATAGGCTCTTACAGTATCGGATCCATAAACACCATTCACAATTTTAGCCGCTCGGCTTGAATTTTCGCCATTGTCAGAGAAAAACTGTGAAATATAATGATTTTTTTTCACTTCTATTTTTAATACCCTTTAACTCAAAATTGAATGCACCAAACAAAAAACAGCAAAATAACTTTTTACTGCGAATTAAATCTGAAATTTTTTTATCGATACTTTATGAGAAATCTATCAGTACAGCCATCTGCCGAAAAAATAATGGATTTCTTTTTTGTATTACCATTACTACACTAGAGGGCTAAAATGTAGCGCTGATGGCTAGGAAATTTTCCTTGAGGCTCCAGTCATGGTCAAGCACGACGCATGATAATCAGATGATATTTAGGGGATGAAATTTTTGTCTGGTTTTCTAGGCGAACGTCATATATTTTTGACGTGGAAGGGAATCTGACCGATTAATTAGAATAAATTATCGGGACTTTTTTCTACTAAAATTCGAGTCTTATGGGAAGACGTCATTCGGAAAAGATGTCGGTCAGGAGTGTGCAAATATCGCAAAATATTACCAAGGCTCAAAATATATATCCACAGAAAATAAAAGTTCAGTAGTAATAAATATATTTTTGTAAAACATATTCTGCGTTCATCATAGTTTAACCTCAAAATATTCGACAAAAATGTCTCTCATTAGATTTTAAATAGGGTCCCCAAAGACCAGAATTCTATATATTGTATGCTTCTAATGCCCATTCCATTTTACCCTATCCTTACTCACACATACATATGTATGTGTATATATATGTATGTGTGGGCTACTAGATTTCGAATAAATAAGACATTACGAAGAACTGTCGGAATCGCCTGAAATATATCTCATTATATGTTAAGAAAATTTATTCGCCGTACAAAACCGCTAAAATATTTAACGGAATTTTTTAGATATTAAACTCACACTTCCATTCCGATAGATTTTCATAGATCACATTCTAAACCAACTGACAAAATTGTTCTACTCTTCTACATAAGATTATTGAGGATACTGAATTTGTTGTTTTTGGCCTTTTTAACACATCAAACATGTTGACCAGAATGATATTCTACGTGAATTAAGGTATGATTGTCTGTCGCATTTTTCAACCGAAAGGATGGAGAGTATTTTGATAATTTGATCTCTAGGATTTTAACCGCATTTCCTCTCCAAAGTGGCTGTAATTTGGCATTCTAGGACTTTGCATCCATTCGGCGTTTTTGGAGGCTTGACCTCTATAGCTCCACATTTTTGTTAAAGCCCCCATGTTAACTACCAATTTTCGGTTTTTTGAAGTCTATATAAGGATATTATAATGGTTGCTTTTGAGGTTTTTTATAGAATCACGTTTTGAGTTGGTTTATTCAAAACGTGATTCTATAAAAAATCTCAAAAGCAACCATTATAATATCCTTATATATCCTCCACCATCTAGCGGGCATTCAAAGCTAAGTCGAAAGCCGCTAAAGACTTCAAAAAACCGAAAATTGGTAGTTAACATGGTATGTCCGTCCGCCCGTCCATGTATTTTTGTGAGCAAAGTGGTGGAGGATATATAAGGATATTATAATTTGTAAAATATGATTTAAGTAAAATTCGATTTAAAGTGGTATTTATAAAACATAAAAGCTCTTTATAAAAGTTTAATAAAAATCGAAGTATTTACCGAGTACCCCATAAGTATCAATATTATTGATCATAATAAAATTATATGTGCATATGTCATATCTACATGCCTATCAGCTAAAACCCATATAGATTTCACATTATTTAAGACATAGATTCGAGTTTGGACATATATAGCTACTACTCCTAAGATATTTAGTATTATAAGGAAAATATACCAAATGTTGGTATAGACCCCATAGAGCAGTTGTACCCCAATCTGTTTTATTGCTATGATTTTAGACCCTGATTTCTATCAATTTTTTGTATATGTTTGTAACAGGCAAAACGAATCAAAATGGACCAATTGTTTCTTTTGAGAATTTGCATAGAATCATTTTCTGCGTCGGTTTATGCATGTCCGCCTGTCCGCCCGTCCATGTATTTTTATGATCAATTTTGGATGAATTTATGATCGAATTTGGATGAAATTTACACAGGTCACTTATTTGACCCAAGGACAAACTTTATTGAAATTAGAGAAAATCGGTTCAGATATAGATATAGCTCCCATATTCGTCCGATTTTATGTGAATAGTAAACCTAACTCCCAATATTGGTCCAATTGAAACAAAATTTTCCACAGAGTACTGATTGATGTATCGGTTCAGATTTAAATATAGATTTTTCCGATTGATAGAAAATTTAGCACGACGTTCTGATTTAAGTACTGATTGACGTATGCGAAGTTTGAAATCGAATTAGATTTTGATATATCTTCCATATATAGGTCTTCCAATTTTATGTAAATGGCGCATCGATATTCCGAAGTTTGTTCGACTGAGACAAAACACATATTTAATTTCGTCCCAGGTCATGGTCAAACATACCACCTCTGTCACAATAAAATATTAGTAGGCATCTCTTGTATGCCTCCAATGTGCCTATGCGTTGGGCTCTTCCACAAACTAGACACACGTCTGAATATTATGCTACGAATTCAGGATTTGCATATCTCGAGCATTCAAAATTTATTTAAAAATGTTTTTGAAACATTTCCAAAAAATAAATATTTTGTACATACTAATGATAATCAAATGTTGCAACACAGTACGTGACCTTTTGGGGCACCATTTACATGAAATCGGACGAAACTATATAGCTATATCTAAATCTGGACCGATTTTCACGAAACTTGGCACAAGTCATTTTAGACTTAATTCAATACGCTATGCCAAAATTCGTGCAAATCAAATCATTTTCAGGGACTTTGGTGCACCATTTACCTAAAATCGGCCGAAACTTTATGTGGGAGCTATATCTAAATCGCAACCTATTTCCACGAAATTTAGCATACATCGTTCTAGACCAAATTCAGTAGGCTATACCAAATTTCATGTAAATCGAAAAATATATAGGGACTTCAGTTCACTATTTACCTTAAATCGGACGAAAATATATATGGGAGCTATATCTAAATCGGATCATAAATGCGACTTTGTTTACAATTTAACA
>NW_026887096.1:0-11524 GCF_032173495.1 Musca vetustissima | reverse complement strand
TGCGAGATTCCATCTTTAAAATCAAAAATTCCTGAACAGAATCTACGTGAATAAAATTGCACATATTTGGCTGTTACAGTATCGGAACTATAAACACCGTTCACAATTTTAGCCGCTGGCTTGCATTTTACCTTTGTTCACTTCCATTTTTAACACCATGTAACTCACAACTGAATGCACCAAACAAAAAACAGCATTCGCAACGAGCATAAATCTGAAATTGTTTGATCGATACTTTACGAGAAATCTGTCAGTACAGCCATCTGCCGAAAAAATAATGGATTTCTTTTTTCCCCAACACAATATATACTGAAAACATTCTTGAAAAAAGTTTGTATTCACAGGCATTTCAGAATGTCAAACTTCAGAATACTGAAAATGAGTCGCGTCCCACTTTATATTGCGACTTATATCAAAAGATGGACTTACATCGAAAAGTTTCCGCAAGCATTATTTTTAATTACCGCCACCTCGATGGGGAAAAGGTACGCATGTAGAACTGAACCTTTATATGAGAGATATGTCTTAATATACGCCTATGTTGAAACATTTCTGCATAATTATGTGTTACCCTACAAGAACCCAAAAAATGCGACTAAAACCATCAACATTTCGAAAATAGTGTCATACTTTTATATGGAGTCTATCAGGGACGTACGCCCCCGAAATGATTTTTTTTTTTCACAGTAAATTTATGTTTGCAACAAAATGAAATCCTGTGTACGTTGATGGAGTCTATGTGCAAACCAAAACGTTGAGATGTATTTTTAGAGGCGAGATTTTACACCACGTTAGAATCAAAATATCTAATTACAGTCAAATCGTGCCCGATGTCCCCAAAATATTGAATAATGGTGTGTACCGTTATAAGGGGCCTACCCTCAGACATGGACTCATATTAATAATTTTTGGTAAGGAGATCCAAAGTATCAAACTAGAGTCAATTCGGTTGTGAAATATTGATACTTTTTTTGAGAAGATTTTCTTCCCACGGAGATCCCAACCAATTTACACATAATTTGGTTCAAAAACGTGCCCAAAAGGCTAATCTAAAAAGTGCCCATATATCCCATTTTCAATACCAAACCTCCTAGTGTAACCTTGTTTACAGCGATTGAGTATTTTTTTATACCCTTCACCACACTGTGGTACAGGGTATTATGTCTTTGTGCATATGTTTGTAACAGGCAAAAAGAAAACGGGATAGACACATGGTTCCTTTTGAGAATATGCATAGAATCACTTTCTAAGTCGATTTACGCATGTACGTCCGTCCGTCTGGTATTTTTGTGAACAAAGTACAGGTCGCATTTATGATCCGATTTGGATGAAATTTGGCATAGGTCACTTATTTGGTCCAAGGACGAACCCTATTGAAATTGGGAAAAATCGGTACGGATTTAGATATAACTCCCATATATATTTTGGTCCGATTTAATGTAAATGGTGCACCAACGTCCCTATATCTCTCGATTTGCACGAAATTTGTCAAAGCCTAGTGAATTGGGTCTAGAATGATGTGTGTTAAGTTTCCTGAAAATCGGTTCAGATTTAGATATAGCTCCCATATAATGTAAATGGTCCACCAAAGACCCTATATATCTTTCTATTTGCACGAAATTCGACCCAGCGTAATGAATTAGGCCTAGAATGATGTCTGTTAAATTTCCTGAAAATCGGTTCAGATTTAGATATAGATCCGATTTAATGTAAATGGTCCACCAAAGTCCCTATATATCTTTCGATTTGCACGAAATTCGGCACAGCGTAATGAATTAGGCCTAGAATGATGTCTGTTAAATTTCATGAAAATCGGTTCAGATTTAGATATAGCTCCCATATATATTTTCGTCCGTTGTAATGTTAATGGTCCACCAAAGTCCTTTTATATCTTTCGATTTGCACGAAATTCGGCACAACGTAATCAATTAGGCCTAGAATGATGTCTGTTAAATTTCCTGAAAATCGGTTCAGATTTAGATACAGCTCCCATATATTCGTCCGATTTTAGGTAAATGGTGCACCAGAGTCCCTATATATCTTACGATTTGCACGAAATTTGGCACAGCATAATGAATTGGGTCTAGAATGATGTGTGTTAAGTTTCCTAAAAATCGTTTTAGATTTAGATATGGCTCCTATATATATTTTCGTCCGATTTAAAGTAAATGGTGCCCAAAGTCCCTTAATATCTTTCGATTTGCACGAAATTTGGCACAGCGTAATGAAATAAGTCTGGAATGATGTGTGTTAAGTTTCCTGAAATCGTTGAAATCGGTTCAGATTTAGATATAGCTTCTATATCTGACCAAATGAAAAATGTAGTATCGGTTGCAGAATGACATGTTTATGGATCCAATTTCATTTTACTGATCCTTTAAAAATGTGACGTCTGTTGGTATTCATCTGTTGAATACACCCAAAGTGGTGAAGGGTATCATATATTCGGCCCCGCCCGACTTTACTAATTTCCTTACTGCTTTATTCATTGCAATGAAGCTGTTGCATGAGTCAGAGCCAAATAAGCTTAACAACTTTGGTCATATGTGAATATAATTCTTGATTACAGAACCTTCATCCGCCAAAAATTCTTATCAAGCGGTCCTTAAGATATACAGAAAGCGTAGATAATTTCTTTAACAAATTTCATAGTACTTTCAAAAAACAAATATTGTAATAAATTATATCCCTTGACTCGTTCCCTATATCCTTAGCTTGAGACTATTTTTCCACCCACAACTGTCTAATAGCTGTTGATATAATAGAACTATTTACATTAATGATAATTTTACTATTTCATTTAATTCTGAAGCATTTTTCGGTGTGTAGTACAAACTCATTAAAGGTAGACCACATTACAATTGTGTAAAAATAAACACAAAATAGCTTGGGCACACACGGACGCCCTCACATAGGGATATGGGGTATGTGCGTTGGTGCGTATGAGTGTGCCCGTGTACATGTTTCCGTACAAACGGACTATTTAAATTATATAAATTAACAAATAAATACAACAATAATAATTGCAATGACAAAAACATCCGCAACTTCCGCCGTTGCCAAAACACCAACGCACACGTACACACACACATACACACCTATAACCGCCGACAAGGTAAACATCCGGACAATGAAACTAAAAACAACAGCAACTACAACACAAACAAAACAACAAACACCCGGAACAAAAACTAACACGCACATAAATATGGGTCAATTTTGCCGAATTGGGGTTTTGTGTCATGGATCGATGGTTGTTGGTGGTCGTCGCACGCTCGTGGATGTTGTTTATTTGCTTGTATTGTCGTTGACGTGGCTAATGCGGTTGGCGGTGACGTTTGTTTGCAGTGTTCCGTGTTGTCGGTTCTTAGTCGTGTGTGCATGTGTGTCAGTGCTGTTGTTGTTGTTTGTGTTGTATTCTGTGGTGTCATTCCGCTACAGTTTTATTTGTTAGTTTTGTTAATTTGTTTGTTAGCGGATTTTGTTTATGTTCACACAAAGCCGAATATACCTGACAAACACACATACACACACACTCTTCGACATACAAATGTGAATGTGTTAAGGACATGGTATATGAATATTTGTTGAGATGCATATGGAGGAGAGAGATAAGTGCTGAAGGGTCCAAGAGTAAAATAAATAGGAAATTTGGATTTTTTAAAGAATATTTTTTTAAGGCCTATCCAAGACGTGGATTTTTTAAAGAATATATTTCAAGGCCTATCCAAGACGTGAATTTTTAAAGAATATTTTTTCAAGGCCTATCCAAGACGAGGATTTTGTAAAGAATATTTTTTCAAGGCCTATCCAAGACGTGGATTTTTTTAAAGAATATTTTTTCAAGGCCTATCCAAGACGTGGATTTTTTAATGAATATTTTTCAAGGCCTATCCAAGACGTGGATTTTTTTAAAGAATATTTTTTCAAGGCCTATCCAAGACGTGGATTTTTTAAAGAATATTTTTTCAAGGCCTATCCAAGACGTGGATTTTTTAAAGAATGTTTTTTCAAGGCCTGTCCAACACGTGGATTTTTTAAAGAATATTTTTTCACGGCCTATCCAAGACGTGGATTTTTTAAAGAATATTTTTTCAAGGCCTATCCAAGACGTGGATATTTTCAAGACCTATCCAAGACGTGGATTATTTCAAGAATATTTTTCAGGGCCTATCCAAGACGTCGATTTTTTCAAGGTCGATGAAAGACGTGGACTTTGCCAAGGCTTATCCACGGCGTGGATTTTTTGAATGGACGTGGATTTTTTAAAGAATATTTTTTCAAGGCCTATCCAAGACGTGGATTTTCAAGGACTATCATAGGCGTGGATTTTTTTAAGAATATTTTTTCAAGGCCTATCCAAGACGTGGATTTTTTAAAGAATATATTTCAAGGCCTATCCAAGACGTGAATTTTTAAAGAATATTTTTTCAAGGCCTATCCAAGACGAGGATTTTGTAAAGAATATTTTTTCAAGGCCTATCCAAGACGTGGATTTTTTTAAAGAATATTTTTTCAAGGCCTATCCAAGACGTGGATTTTTTAAAGAATATTTTTTCAAAGCCTATCCAAGACGTGGATTTTTTAAAGAATATTTTTTCAAAGCCTATCCAAGACGTGGATTTTTTAAAGAATATTTTTTAAAGAATATTTTTTCAAGGCCTATCCCAGACGTGGATTTTTTAAAGAATATTTTTTCAAGGCCTGTCCAAGACGTGGATTTTTTAAAGAATATTTTTTCACGGCCTATCCAAGACGTGGATTTTTTAAAGAATATTTTTTCAAGGCCTATCCAAGACGTGGATATTTTCAAGACCTATCCAAGACGTGGATTATTTCAAGAATATTTTTTCAGGGCCTATCCAAGACGTGGATTTTTTAAAGAATATTTTTTCAAGGCCTATCCAAGACGTGGATATTTTCAAGACCTATCCAAGACGTGGATTATTTCAAGAATATTTTTTCAGGGCCTATCCAAGACGTCGATTTTTTCAAGGTCGATGAAAGACGTGGACTTTGTCAAGGCTTATCCACGGCGTGGATTTTTTGAATGGACGTGGATTTTTTAAAGAATATTTTTTCAAGGCCTATCCAAGACGTGGATTTTCAAAGACTATCATAGGCGTGGATTTTTTTAAGAATATTTTTTCAAGGCCTATCGAAGACGTGTACTTTCAAGGACGTGGATTTTTTTCAAGGCGTGGATTTTTTTAATAATATTTTTTCAAGGCCTATCGAAGACGTGTACTTTCAAGGACTATCATAGGCGTGGATTTTTTAAAAATATTTTTTCAAGGCCTATCGAAGACGTGTACTTTCAAGGACTATCATAGGCGTGGATTTTTTAAACATATTTTTTCAAGGCCTATCGAAGACGTGTACTTTCAAGGACTATCATAGGCGTGGATTTTTTAAGAATATTTTTCACTCCCCAACTAATATTTCAACATTTCCCTCAATTTAATGTTTAATTTTAACCTGGACGTTGAGGTGGTGAATACACTTTACAGCCCATTCATGCCTCTCACTCTCTCGCATTGGCATTTAAATATGAATATGAATGTTTACCTTTATTTTGGCAAACCATTCGAATTGAAATGGCCACAGTTTATTGTAGATGTTGTTGTTCTAGTTCTGGTTCTGGTACAAATGTTGTTTGTCGATTCGTTTAGAATTTGGTTTTTGGATTAAAAATATTATTTTTTCGACCGGAGAGGGGCGAAATAAATGGACTTAAAGCATGCCTAATTTGCTCAACCACGCATTATTTTTCCTATTTAAACACTTTATAATTTATTTGAGTATTTAAAAATTGTTTATAAATATATATTTACACACAGAAAACATGAATTTGGATTAAATATACTAAAACTAATCCAAGCCTGTGGAATATTGAAATTATTTGTAAATGTTTTATAACAAAAAAAAAAAAAACAGAACCAAAAAAATTTAAAATTTATGAAAATTCATAAACTGCAACAATATTTTAAGGGGTGTAAGTAGTTCCATTGGTAGTCCCGGTCAGGGGAAAAAATAATAAACTTCAAAAATCAATCAATTTAAAGTTTTGAAAAATGATAACAGGAAAAAGTTTACAAATCGATTTCAAATTGGTTCTTAAAGCCACGTAAACGACTTAACACATGATTGTTCATAAAACCGCAAATAAAAATGAAATAAAAAAAATAATATTTGTTATTTGAATTTTGCCTTGTAAGGGCAGTGATCATATGAAGGTAATTTTTAAGTGATTAATTATACTCTTTCGAGTCGAGCTTAATGATCTAAGTTTTGCAACATCTAAGTTTTTACATGTAACTGTTTTATGTGGGTCTACTAGGTGAAATCTCCATAGACATCGCAATATTAGAGAGAGAGAGAGGTTTGAAAAATTTTACTGGCATTGCTACTACTCCTAGGATGATTGTAACAGGCAAAGGGAAACGAGATAGACACATGGTTCCTTTTGAGAATATGCACAGAATCACTTTCTAAGTCGATTTATGCATGTCCGTCCGTCCGTCCGTCTGTCTGTCCATGTTAAATTGTAAACAGAGTACAGGTTGACACAGGTCACTTAATTGGCCCAAGGACGAACCCAATATATATTTTCGTCCGATTTCATGTAAATGGTGTACCAAAGTCCCTAAATATCTTCCGATTTGCACGAAATTTGGCACAGCGTAATGAATAATGTCTAGAATGATGTGTGCAATGTTTCGTGAAAATCGGTCCAGATTCAGATGTAGCTCCCATATATATTTTAGTCCGATTTAAGGTAAATGGAGTATAAAAGTCCCTATATATCTTTCGATTTGCACGAAATTTGGTACAGCGTAATGAGTAAGATCTAGAATGATATGTGCAAAGTTTCGTGAAAATCGGTTCAGATTTCGATATAGCTCTCATATATATCTTCCTCCGATTTAAGGTAAATGGTGTACAAAAGTCCCTATAAATCTTTCGATTTGCACAAAATTTGGCATAATTCTTTTTATCAAATTCTGATGTGCCGTCAAATCATCCTACCAAAAATTATAACACTTAAGCCGCATTTTCGAACCGATGGGCCTGTAATTTGGTATAATAGGGTTCCAGGAAGGCTGACTTATATACAAATTTGTGCGGTTCAAGTATTAATATTACCTAGCATAAAATTTCCTTTTCTTTTTCAAATGTTTCCCACGTGGTGGAGGGTATAAAAAGTTCGACCCGGCCGAACTTTACGTCATTTTTGCATGTTCTTATTTAGCAACGACTCATAAACAGTATGTCTACAACCGGGTATCATTTCAAAGGCCTTAAAGTAATATTTCCATCCAGATATGACCAATACTCTTTTAGATATTACATATATAGAATTTCCTTCAAGATTTCAAGTACCTTCCTATTTACGGCCATTTTAATTGCATACCACAGCTATATGGTTTGAAGGTGGGCAACAAGTTTCTTCGGCCAACAAGTTTCTTCGGTCCTAACCATAGTACGAGGCAGTGCCATTGTTATGGAGTCCTCAGTAAAACATCCACACCCCCTCTACTAAATATATAAGTGACAATAAATGTGATATTTCGACTGATGCCTTGACACCAGACTACACACGTGCAGCTTCAAAAACAATTTTAATCCATCCACGGTATCGACCAATGTAAATGTACCACCAGAATCGCAAACCTCTCCTCAACACTTTTTTTCCTCGATCTAATTGAGGAAGCCGATTCCTTTGGCCTCAGTCAAGAAAGTATCCCGAACCATCTCTGGGATGACTCCCCGCGGTCGGTATGGATACCATGTAATCAAAACCAGCTGTATTCCAAGTGACTGCTCAAACTCAAGGATTTCTCATGTCGTTCATTTGCACAAATCCGAGCCGAATGGGCATTGAACTGGATGCTAGTGTGGATGTGTACAGTACTAATTTGTGTATACAGTCCTAATTATTTAAATCGCTTCGTATTTGAAATATACGAACTCTGCCGTCAGAATTATTTTTGATTCTTGTAAAACAGAATATAGAGAATAATTTAAAATGATTTTTTCGTCGATTTTGCATTTGGTTTTCTTGATATTAGGCTTTTATTTTTTAGAAAAAATGTACTGTATCTCCCGAATGCAAGGATGTAGCAATGTCAAAATTTGTCCATATCCTATCTAGGATAGTTGCATTAAATCTGTGAACAGAAAATTGTTCTATGATTACGAAAAAAATTCGGGGCTCAAAGGGTTAAGAAACTTCGACAAAAAGATCTACTGAAGAGCAGTTAACTTCTGCAATCGGTTCATCGAACTATATAGAGAATCTATTACCCGTAAAGAATGCCTTCAGATGAAATTTATTCGAAAGATATTACAGGACTAACCGAATGACATTGCGAGGAACATCTTCAACTAAAGAATTACAACGACGAGTGTAAAGGTGGCTTTAGTTAACACCCCAATGGAGGAAAATATTGCGAGGAACTTCTGATCAATCAGGATCTTTGTGGGTGCATTGATGAGTCCTTGACAATATCTTCCACTAGGTAAGGTAGTGTTAACATGCTAAATTATTAAAAAAATACATACCTATAAGTTAATCTGACCCATGGGTGTTGTGTACAATACAGAGGCCTCCGTCGAATTTTGTTTTTCCTTACAGTTCAAATACTCATAAACTCACCACTTTGGATGCATACAAGAAATGATAATGTGTACAATATCCTGACATAACCTCTTTGGAAGACCATTGAAATGTAATCGGGCGAAAAAAAAATTGTGATCTACATAGATATTTGAACCAATAAAAGACCACACCATTCTGAAATCTAAGAAAATGTCCATGTTAATCGGGCAGACTTGGATTTTTTAGAGTAACTTTTTTTTATGGAAAACATCACAGACATCAAACTGGACTTAATTCAGTACGCTGTGCAAAGTGTTGTCTAAATCGGAAAAATAATGGGAGTCTGCTGAACCATTAACATAAAATGGAATGAAACTATATATGGGAGCTATATCTAAATTTGAACCTATTTTCTTCAATTTCAATAGAGTTTGTCCTTGGGCCGAATAATGACTGGTGCCAAATTTCATCCAAATCGGATCATAAATGCGCCCTGTACTTTGTTTACAATTTAACATCTACAGACGGACGGACATCAATCGACTCAGAAAGTGACTCTATACATATTCTCAATTGACTCTATGCAATATTTGACAATATGGAGCCTATTCACAAATGTCCGCTTGTCTGTGTGGCTGGTGTGTACGATAGCTCTCGAACGGATTATCCGATTTCATCCTAATATTTATTCCAAACATAAATCATGTTCGTAGATTGATGATATCAGTCCATTCCTTCTATTACCTCCCCTACAGTAGTAGGGGAGCACGTAGCACGTGATTATATTTTTAATAAGCCTGTATCAAATTCGAAGATGGGATTCATTCTTCAGGTACCTCCCCCACAAAATTTTGTTAACTCAATGCCAGTCAAATAGAATGCCCGATTTGATCCAAACTTTGCAAATCGTAATACTTTTACCAAACATGGATCTAGTCCGAACATGGGAACGAACAGTCGATCGACTATTTTTGGTACCTCCACACAAAGGGTAATCATTATACCCTTCACCACACTGTGGTACCGGGTATAATGTCTTTGTGCATATGTTTGTAACAGGCAAAAAGAAACGAGATAGACACATGGTTCCTTTTGAGAATATGCATAGAATCACTTTTTAAGTCGATTTATGCATGTCCGTCCGTCCGTCTGTCTGTCCATGTTAAATTGTAAACAAAGTACAGGTCGCATTTATGATCCGAATTGGATGAAATTTGGCATAGGTCACTTATTCGGCCTAAGGACGAACCCTATTGAAATTGGGAAAAATCGGTTCAGATTTAGATATAGCTCCCATATATATATTTAATGTAAACGGTCCCTATATATCTTTCGATTTGCACGAAATTTGGTACAGCCTAATCATTTAGGTCTAGAATGATGTCTGCCAAGTTTCATGAAAATCGGTCCAGATTTAGATATAGCTCCCATATATAGTTTCGTCCGATTTCATGTAAATGGTGCCCCAAAGTCCCTATATATCTTTCGATTTGCACGAAATTTGGCATAACGTACTGACTTGAGCCTAGAGTGATGTCTCTCTGTCTGTCTGGTGTTCGTCCGATTTTATGTATGTATGTAAATGGTGCCCCAAAGTCCCTATATATCTTTCGATTTGCACGAAATTTGGCATAACGTACTGAATTGAGCCTAGAGTGATGTCTGCCAAGTTTTGAGAAAATCGGTTCAGATTTAGATATAGCTCCCATATATAGTTTCGTCCGATTTCATGTAAATGGTGCACCAAAGTCCCTATATATCCTTCAATTTGCACGAAATTTGGCATAACGTACTGAATTGAGCTTAGAGTGATGTCTGCCAAGTTTCGAGAAAATCGGTCTATATAACTCCCATATATATTTCATGTTAATAGTCCTGTTTAATATACCCATAGTGGTGAAGGGTATCATATAGCCGGCCCCGTCCGACTTTACTACTTTCCTTACTGGTTTTTAAAACTTGTGTTTTTAATTTGAAACAAATGGTAATATTAGGCAACCTCTTTCTGTAATGATGGTCAACACTTTGATAACAACAACATATACCTTATGTAAAGCGAATAATAAAGCATGTGTATAATTCCGTAATGCTCTGTAAACCATAGGCTGGAGGAATATACCTGTCTACAACAGCGAATGATAATTATACCCTTCACCACAGTGTGGTACAGGGTATTATGTCTTTGTGCATATCGACGCCTCCGAACCATAGTATGCTAAGTCGACTTAGCATGTTTTAAAGTTCTTTACGTTTTTAGATACTACGGTTCTTAATTTAAATTCTCTGAAATTTTGGTAATCATCGGCCGCTCCAAACCAAAGTTATAAGCAAAAATGTACTTAGCATGGCACGTACGATATTAGAAACTTCCATACTTTGAGAGCTTCTACTGAAAAACTTACTTTTCAGACTTAGCATACTATTCTTCGGAGGCGTCGATATGTTTGTAACAGGCAAAAATAATCGAGTTAGACCAATGGTTCCTTTTGAGAATATGCATAGAATCACTTTCTGAGTCGATTTATGCATGTCCGTCCGTCCATGTATTTTTGTTAACAAAGTACAGGTCGCATTTATGATCCGATTTGGATGAAATTTGGCACAGGTCACTTAATTGGCCCAAGGACGAACCCTATTGAAAATGGGAAAAATCAGTTCACATTTAGATATATCTCCCATATATATTTTCGTCCGATTTACACCAAAGTCCCTATATATCTTTCGATTTGCACGAAATTTGGCACAGAGTACTGAAATAGGTCCTGAAGGATGTGTGTTATATTTCTAGAAAATCGAGTCAGATTTAGATATAGCTCCCATATATAGTTTCGTCCGATTTAAGGTAAATGGTGTACCAAAGTCTATATATATATTTTTCGATTTGCACGAAATTTGGCATATAGTACTGAATTATGTTCAGAA
>NW_026887095.1:0-11541 GCF_032173495.1 Musca vetustissima | reverse complement strand
GTTTTCTTTCGTTTAAAATAGGAAAAGTTTTATGGAATTTAATCTATTACGGAACTAGCAATAGAATATGAAATTAAAAAGATTCTGGTATTTTCATTATTAACAACGTGTGTTCTTGTTAAAACTTTTCAAAAAGAGCAAACAAATAGAATTAATAGGATATGTTCCACTGATCGCTTGATCTATTACTATGAGTTTCTTCCGTTACTAAGAATTAACCTTTTCCCGATACATAACGTATTATGTACGTTATGTATCGGGAATATAGATGATACAATAGGAGCTATATCTATATCTGTACCGGTTTTCTAGACTCAATTCGATAATTTATACACAATTTTGTGTCATTCGGAAAGACGTGCTTTTAAGGATGAACAATGACTGATCACACTATATGGACGGATAATGCTCATCGGAGCCATCCTCTTTTCATTTATTCAAATAACCTTCACTAACACAGGTCAGGTATAATTTTGTGGCAAAATTAGGGTAAAAATTGAAAATATATAAAGTCAAGATTTGCCGTTATACCCGGGCAACTATTGGTGATTCCTACCGCCATCTGGGATTTCCATTGGAAAGTTTGAAATTTTTTAGCATATACGTACTCAGTACGGTCTGACCTACTACCAGGTGTGACTTGAAAATTCAAATAGTATTACGACGAAGCACCATTCCATAGTACTGTGAAACATTTATTGAATGTTTTCTATCGTGGCGAAAGTTTGCTAGAAGGTGAAGGCAGTGGAGGTCGTCCTAAAACGGTCATTGTATGTGAATCTCTACAAACATACATCCAATATTGTTTGAACGCCTTACCGCAGGATCCCGCTTGATCGTAGTCGACCTTGTAGACCGCGAAAACGAACAAAAATCTAACGAAATTTGTTCGTTGAAGAATCACTTTGAAGCAGGTGGTCTACTGTTTCTTTACCAAAACTGGTTAAAAAGTCAATGTTCCGATTGAGCAACGTATTGCAGAGTGACACATGACAATTTCTATGTCTGTAGTCTTCGAAAATTCGACTCAATCCAATCAAATCTTTTTGACCGGCTAGAACATGGAACACTGTATAACCTTGGATTTTCATTGTTTCTACCTAAAAATATGAACATTGATCAATTTTTCTAGGGTTGTCACCATAAATTGATACGTCCCATTATTTGAATTTTTAGAAATTCGCACTAGAACTGCACGAAAAGTAATAAATGTGCAGACATTTGTGTTTTTGAAAGTGTGTACTCATGCATACGAAAAGTACTAAACAGTACTAAATGTGGCACAATTTGAATTTGGGGGAACGGATGGAGCTGGAACCTTGTAATTTGAAATTAACATTATCGTCGAGGTGTAGGATTGGGAAATGTGTACGAAAAGTACCAAATGGGACTATTTGTGGTACAATTTGGATTTGGTGTACTCATTATTTGGAAATTCGTACTAGAACTGCACAAAAAGTAATAAATATTCGAACATTTGTATTTGGGGTACCAGTAGGACTTGAACTCTTACACTTGGAATGAGAGTCACTGATGGAGTGTAGGATAGATGTACTAAAGAGGTTTTTAGAAATTCGAACTATAAGTATTTTAAAAGTACAAAAATGTACTTAATTTGGTACAATATCGCAACATGTGAACGGATAGAGTTAAAAACATAAAATTTTGAATGTGAATCAAGGTTGAAATGTAGGGACGATATTAGGAGATTGTTTTGCAAGTACTTATGTACTTATGTATACAAAAAGTACTAAACAGTACTAAATTTGGTACAATTTGACTTGGGAGGAACAAATTACAATTTTGATTTGTAAGATTATTGCTGCATTGTAGAATTGAGTTATGTAGGTTGTTTTGGAAACTCGTACATATATGTACAAAATTTGGTACAATTTAAATTGTGTGTGAAGCTATATAGAAGATTACTATTGCATTGTAGAATTGAGGCATGTAGATAGTTTTAAAAATTCGTACATATGTGTAATAAATGCTCATAAATTTGGTACAATTTTAATTTTCGGTGAACTGATAGAGCTGAGATTTGGCGCTAGGATTACTGTTAGGTTGTTCCAAAACTTCCCAAATACCACAATGCTATAGTTGGAATGTTTTGGAAATTTCTACTAATTTGGTACATTTTGGAGTTGAGTGAACCGATTGGACTGGAATCCTGAAATTGGGAATAATGAGTTCATTAGGTGGTTGAGGTAGGTACTTACAGAAATGTATATTAATGTGGACAAAATCTGAATTTGGGCCTATAGAGCTCGATTCATGGAAATTTGGAAATAAATACTACATGAATACATAAGGCAATAAATGGTACCAAATTAATATGTATTGTCGAGATAGTGTTGGTAATAAGAACTTAAGAGAACATGGGTACTAAATGGTACTCATATAACAATTTTAGACCATATTTGTGTGTATGCTGATTAGTTGTTCGGACATAAGCAGTTTTCTGTGATAACTCGAAGTACTCGTTTCGGTTAGTAATAGTCGGCTAGAGTTGTAGGAGTCGGCTAGAATTGAAGTAGGCAGCTCGGGTTGTAGGACTCGACGTGTAATATTCGCTTCCGCGATTCGTTCGCTTCTATATAAGTCTTCTCGTTTTTGAAGTAGATTGACCGAAGGGTACCAGGTTAATCTACTTCTAAAACGACAAGCGAACGAATCGCGTAAGCGAATATTACACGTTGCTCTTGTATGGGTTCTTATTAAATACATGGTATCTCCATGAAACATATTTGGGAAGAAATTGCTATTGCTAGGAATCCGGAAAATTCGACAAATGGGTCTATGTCAAAATATGAATCCATAACGAAAATTTATGCATATATTTATGTCAAACTCCAATGCTGTTGCAACCATAAAAATGTCGAAAATGGGATGAAAATAGTATATGGGAAATAATATAGACCTATATTGAACATGTTCATAAAAATATGACACCCTTAAGGTACCAATCTTAAAAGCACCATTTTTAATATTGCAATCTATACTGCAATTTCAATGGTTAAATCGACATAAATTTTCATTCTGCTCTGCGAAAAGCTAGATACCTATAACACACATTTCCTGAATTAAAAAAAATCAAATAGTTTATTACTCAGATATAACGTACTACATACATATAGAATTTCCAAAATTTCATCAGTTACATTAACTAAAAGACGTTCCGATGGTTTACATCCGTATTACTATAGTTATTCATGGACAATGCCCCCTCAGCCACAAGTAATGTATGTTAAACCCAATCCAAAGTAATTTATACTCCAACTATATAAAAACAACTCGTAGCTTTATTTTCGAAACTCTTACATCGTCTGCTTCGTCTGCTTTGTTTCATCGTTACAAATGTAGATGAGTAACACAATTCCAGGGTTTTATATCGAAACTGAAATTGTTTTCAATGTGTGCTAGTTTACATTGTTTTTATTGTGTGCACATACACTTGCATACATATATGTCTCTAAGTATGTGTGTGTGTGGGTGAGTCAGGGAGTGTGATTACATTGCAAGTTTCCATTTCATTTCGAAATTGATGGAAGAAAACCAAAACTCAAGCTGAACATTGCAAGCAACCAACCCCTTTGGCAAACATTGTTTGTTTGTGGCATCTCTCAGGGATACAGATGAATGTATGTGTGTGTTGTATGGCTATGTGTGTGATTACAGGTCTATGGTTGAGGGTGAATGGGCTGACTGACATTGTCTTTGTATGCAGCTTTTTCTATTGTTGGCGGGGTGCAAATCGTTCCACCCACCCTCAAATCTTAAATGCAGTTGTTTTTTGAAGGAAGTTCCTATTTCGATTTCGAAAAACAAATGGTTGTGATTACGCTGGAGGAAAATCGTTGTGCAGTGAAAAAATGAAAAATCTACTAATATTTTTGTATTGGGTCAAAGGCATATTGTGAAATCGGTCAGAACATGTGAAATCGTATAATACAAATATATTAAACTGGTTTAAACTATTCTTATGTCTATGTTGTGCAATATATCCGCAAACAGAAAAAGTTTATGATTGTATATCTTGATTATGTATATACCGAGACCTTGGAATGATGCACAATAAACATCCTGGATAATGGTGTACAAATGAGATTTAATGACATGGAGCATCTGTCTGCATTACTTTTTAAAATCCAGGCATACCCCATTTTTAAACATGTGACTCAGCCTTATAACCAAAAAATTAAAAATCTATAAGGAAAGGACGAAAAAGAGGGTTCCGACTTTACGATGACCTAATCCTTTTTGAATATATAAAATAAGCGCCGTAAATGATACGGGTGAACCAACATTAAGGAATTTTTAAAATGCCTACCACCCGGTAGGAGTAAAGACAAGTAAAGGATTCAAAAGTAATATATCATTTCTATTATTAATGTCGAAAGCTGCAAACATTTGACGTCGAAAAGCTGCAATCGCAACAGATATGAGAAGCCTACTCCGCTAAACTTGCGGGGAATTTTACCAACGAGTAAAACACAAAACCGAAGGCTTTGGTACTCCTGTAGAGATGAAGATGGAAATCTGGTGACAGATACAGTTAGCCTGTTTAGTATCTGGAAGGAGCATTTTGAAAAGCTTCCTGTATAATATACTGGTGGTGAAGAAGATGTCCCAGAACTAATAAGAGATAACGGTATAGAGTGTATACCACCTAGCCGAGATGAGGACAGGGTAGCAATTAATCGGCTGAAGAACAATACTGCTGCTTTATTGTTCTTCAGCCAATTGATTACCAGCCGAACCATTCAGGAGCATGCACCAGCTGGTTGGTACAATTTGGCTAGAGGAATGTATGTCCAATGATTTGAACCTCAACATCCATTGTCCCGTGCACAAAAAATGAGACAAGAGGATATGTGCCAACTATAGAGGAATAAGTCTCCTTCCCATCGTATATAAAGTACTATCCAGCGTGCTGTGTGAACGACTGAAGCCAATGGTCAATGACATTATTGGACCATACCAATGCGGCTTTAGGCCTGGCAAATCCACCACTGACCAGGTTGACATTTTGCAGTAAAAAATTATTTATTTATTTTATTTATTATACCCTACACAACTATGTTGTCAGGGTATTTATAGCTTTGTGCAGCTCCAAAAGTTTGTAACGCCGCGAAATATTGGTCCTAGACCCACCTTTAAGTATACCGATCGTCATATCTCGACTAGCTGAGTCGATCTAGACATGTGTGTCCGTCCGTCTGTCCATTATAATTTGTAAACACGATACAGGCCACAGTTATGGACCAATCTTCACGAAATTTTGCATGTAGAATGGGTTCTGGCCATTGTTTTTGGAAAAGATCGGTTAATATTTAGGGCATGAAATGGACCAAAAACATTATTTTTGTCTGATTCTCTGGTCGCTCCAGAGGCCGCAATTATGGCGCAAACACCGCGAATTTTTGCATGGAGAAGGGGATCGGGCCAAAGAATAAGCATGCCTGTTTTGATAAAGATCGGTCAATATTTAGCGGGTCAAATGGACCCTGACTTTTGTGTGAAAAATTACAAAATTTGTATTCTATGGCGTATATATTTGCCCCTGAAGGACCTAGACCAAAGAAGTTGATAGTGTGTTCAAGAGAAGTGGTTGATCTTTAAATTGATACCAATTGTATGGTCGTATGTACTCAGATGTAGGAGCTACACTTAAATATTTGCAGGTGCTTACGTATTCAGACATTATTTAGTAACCCAGAACCTCACTAGGGGGCGGAAATATAGCGCTGATCGCTTTGAAAATTTCCATGAGATTCCAGTTATGGTCAAGGACAACTCCTATAACTTTCGGTGATGATCAGATAATAATTATGGGATGAAGTGGACCGAAAACTTAAAACTTAGATTTTCGTGGATGTTGTGTAGGGTATTATATGGTCGGCCCCGTCCGACCATATAATACCCTACACTGCTCCGCTCACTGGGTTTTTTTGTTTGGTGCTTTCTGTTGTGAGTTACAGGGTGTTAAAAATGGAAGCGAACAAAGAGAAAATTTGGTACATTTTCCAGTTTTTCTTTGATAACGGCGAAAATGCAAGCCAAGCGGCTAAAATTGTGACTGGATGATGCACCTCGTCGAAAATTTTGATAAAAACGGAGAAATGATTGAAGTTGACCGGCATGTCGTAACATCGACATAACTTTTTTAAACCATTTACACAAAAAAATAAGAATTATGGAATTATTTTTCCCCAACCTAATATATCTATGTAGATCACATAAATAACTTAGTCCGATTTCATGCAAGATTATACGTTTATTCTATTGACGGGTTATTTTACATGTACGTCCAGAATTATTATAGAAGGACTTACATATGTTATACTTGAATATGGTTGAGTATCCCGACAACTCGTTCTAACAGATATATACAGCTCTTTCCGGATTTTATCCAGCGGACACGCAAGTATTATACGTTTTAGAAATTCACTCCAAATATAATTAGATATTTTTTTATTCCGCACACATGGTAGAATGGGAATGACAAGAAATAAGCAAACCGTTATATAATGGGAAATACAAAAGTAAATGAGAACAAAATCTGGCCTAATATACAAATACAAGATTTTTACGACAACAAATATGTAAGCGTTTTGGTATCCTGGTTTAATAGTACAATTTATTGATATCGAAATAATCGCATTATTTTAAGCTTCACCCGGTACTCTCGCCCACAAACTAATAAACTGTATTCTCAACTATTTTAATTTTCCAGCAACATTTCTGGCATATGTACTAGTCATCTTCTAATTGGGTTCAGATATGAACGAACTTAGTGTGAAATTCAATCACCCCAACGCATAAAAACACGTTAATTTCATATTCAATGTAAACAGGCGTGGCAATTTAATAGAGAAGACCATAAAAATTCCTTATCATTTAGGGCAGAACCAAGAAGAAGAAGAAGAAGCAAAAATACAACGATTGTAATTAAATATTCCTTTAAAACGCCCCAGGGGAATTGCATTCACACCATGGATGAAACCACCCCCTGCAAAATACACTTCTCGAAGCATCCCATAAAAAAAGTTTGAGAGATCTGTGTGTGTGTGTTTCTAATAGAAATTAAATCGAGAAAAAATGCATTGAAAGGAGTTCCAGGAATACAAACCCTTGCATCGTTTGCTGTGAAACGCGGTAAAGAATGATGGTGTGTGTTTGCTTGTGCAAACACTTGATGCTGTTTGAAACCAGTCATCCTGACTGGGAATAAGCTGAGAAGAAATATTAAGGAGTGGTCTTTGTGAATTTGTCGATCAAGTGCACAGTGGGTTAAAGTGTTTAAGGTTCAAACCATATTTTATCATCAAGAAATCACTCAACTTTGTCGAAATGACAAATCGAATGGTAGCATTATATAGATCCTAAAAACGGAGGAAAGAATTTGGAATAAAAATCTCCAAGTTACCACAACATACTTACTCTGGGGAGGTCTTAGATGATAAGCATTTCTTAAGAAGATCGTGTGATAGGGCCCTTGAAATGCATGGACATGATCCGGTATCGACCTAAAAAGCATCGTGACTTATGAAACCTATTTTCATCTCGATTGTAAAATATAACGATGAGCAAGGCATACTATCGAAAAGAAACATATTGATATAAAAAAATATATAAATGGACAAAAAATATTTCCCAAAAAAAAAAGCCGGGAAGCATGATTTCGAATACTTTAGTTTGACTCCAAAAAAGTGCAACATACATAGGATTGAAACCACTGTCTTTCGAAAATGCACCTTCACTAGGGTTTATTTCTAAAGTGGCAAAATGTTGCTGCATCATGCATTCAACCACCACATCATCAACAATCAACCTCGCTTCTATAGCCTAACGACAGATGAGTGTAGATGACGTTACCAGTGTCAGTGTTAGCAGATAGCTTCAGGCCATAGACCTAAAATGTTTTCGAAAAAAAAAACATTTCCATGACTATTGCCATAATATAGACGCTCTAGAAGGATATTTAAGTAAATTACGGCGCATTAAAAATACTCTCATACGCACAACGACAAAGCAAAGCATTTTATTTCCCTTACTCACACTCCCAGGCCATACCAAGCCATCCGTGGGAGGACATCAAACCGAAAATAAAATAAAAAACAACAAACCTTAAACAGGATAAACGGAGATGGGTGAATGACATGGATTGATGAGTGAATGAAATTGTGTTTCCCTTGCATTGGCATTGCCTATGTGTGTGCGAATCAGCCGAACCGGGGGTGGTTGGAACAACACATCATCATCAAATATCAAAATTCGGGGTCACGTTTCATTGGTAATAACCAAAACTGGCGCCAAGCTGAAAAACGAAAGAAATACAAAACAAAATCATATGTTTTCTACTTTGGCAGTAAATTTGGAAATTTTCAGATGTTTTCTCGCAGAGACCGACCACACGTGGATAAATGCTATTAAGTTATTCACAACAAATCTGTTTGGTGTGTTTGTGGGGGATTAATGGAAATAAAAAGGTGGAAAATTATATATGGCAAATTGCTAATAAAAAGATATGCAGATTGTGTTGTAGTGGCCCAGGAATGCATATGGAGAAAGCTGTGGAAAATGAAACGACAGTTAGCAGTGTAAATGTTATGCCTAGTATTATTTACACAAATAAAGGTGTACTGTATATTATTGATTCTAATGAAAAGAATAGACTCTTACAGTGATTTAGACTCATGACTCATGAAAAGTCGGACGAGATTCACAAACAAACATACATAACATCTTTCCAAAGGTTCATTAATAGTAATCAAAAATAATGTATATGTTGTCGTTTACTAGCCAAATTTACTTATTTATAAGATAAAAACAAAAAGTTGCTTTAGTTTTGACCAATCAAAAAAAATTTAGTTTTCCATATAGTATTTGTTATTTCAAAATACATTTTACGTTTATATATATATATATATATATATATATATTTTTTTGTTGTTTTCTAAAATGAATAAATTACCTATTTATTTCAGAAAAAAACTTTCACTATCACTTAATTTTTAAAAAAGTTACAGGTCATTTATTCATTAAGCAATTTTAGTTGCTTTAGTTTTGGCCACCAGACATAATTATATTAGATCGTAACAAAAGACATCAGGGATGTGTGCATATGAGTCCACAACACAACAGCAATATACCGTGTGGGTCTTCGAAGATGAGTAATATCCAACGAAAGATGTTCGCGAAAAAAAAACCCTCCAATGATCGTCTGTTTCTTCCACAAAACTGCTTGTGTGGCCATGAATCATAGTAAATTCAGATTCTGGTACACCTCAAGTTGTTTACCTGAAGTTTTAGAAAAAATTCACAATCCTGGGAAGAGAAGAAGACAGAATTGTCGCCTTGAGACTGCGACATCTATCGTCTATGCGACACCTTTTTGACTGACTAACATGTCAAGTGATGGATCATCTGCCGTACAGCCCCGACTTGACACTCACTGACTTCTTTTTATTCTTGAACATCAATATTTGTGGTCAACGATTTCCGTCATCAGAAACGTTCAAATCCCATATTTCGGTTTGCCAAAAGATGTTTTGGCAATTGGTTTGCCCGAATGTTAGTGTGTGCAAATTTTTAATATATGTCCATGTTTTTGCACAGTCTCCAATAAGGCCCCGACAGAATTCGGAGACAAACTGGATGTTAAAATCATGATAGAGATCGCAATATTAAATTGAAATTGTTATATGTTTTATTGAAAATGGTGTGTATCGGTCAATGTTAAAGTAGAGCATTTTCCTATCGGCGATGAAAGACCTTGGCGATATTTGACCTATGGCGAATTTTTCCCAAGTTATTTTATACCCAATAGACATTTTCCACCCACCAAAATCATGTCGCATTTAAATGTATTTTAAAGGTATAACAATATTTTCTATTCGAAAGCGGATTTTTGTAGGCTGGCATACATCTATGCAGAAAATGATCAAAATCAGTCCCTATATAGCCACAACATAAAAGTTCCACTCATTTCCGGTCTAACTTTATTGTCGGTATTTTGAAGTTTTAACTATATTCTCCCACCGAAGTTGCTGTAATTTGGCATTGCGGAATTTTGGATGTTGATGAAGCTCTCATAGCTAAATATTCTGAAACAGATAGGATTTTTTGTAGGTATTAGTCGCAATTTCACAGCGACCTATATATAATATGCCTTTTCGGGATCTTGGAGGGTTAGAAATGTCTTTGAAGACTTTTTCAAATAAGTCTTTATTAGACATACTTATTTTCACATTCTTGAATGTTTAAGAACCTCTTTGCTAAGCTTTTTCAATCTATTCCATAATATAATGGTCGCCTTATTCTGCATTTTAAAAGTTTTAGCCACGTTTTCAAACCAAAGTGGCTTCAATTTGTCTTTACGGAGGATGAAAAATATCATTGTACAAAATATTCGATTTGCGTGTTTTGTTCTGTTCCCGTCCGATTTAAGGAAATTTGAACGCTCACCAGATGGTCGAGTATATAAAAAGTTCGGCCAGGTCGAATTTGGATTTTAAAGCGTTTTCTGTGGATCATTCCAAAGAAACTGATATGGTTTTTGACACTTTTCGAAAACATACTTTTTGTATTTTAATTTACCATAACGTTTTAATTCGAATTCGCTGAAATTTGGTCCATTGGGTTCTTATTGGCTACTAAATGTCTCCACAAAAAATTATAAATATAGGTCCACTTTTTCTAGTAGCCCCGTTATATGGGGGCCTAATTTTCCTCCTAATTTTCAGTATTTTGGGGTTTTTTATCGTATTTTTCTGCCGAATTAGCAGTAATTTAGTATTTTGAGTTCTTAACAGGTACCAAATCTCTCCACAAAAAATTATGGATATAGGTCCATTTTTTCGGATAGCCCCCATATAAGGGTACCCCCAATTTTCGTTATATTGGCGTTCATGAGCGCGTTTTTCAAACCGAATTTGCAGCAGTTTGGTATTTTGTAGTCGTATATGGTAAAAAATCTCCCTACCAAAAATTATTAATATTCGCCCCCTTTTTGGGATAGTCCCCATATAACCCCCTTTTTATAACCTTCACCACACTGTGGTACAGGGTATTACGTCTTCGTGCATATGTTTGTAACAGGCAAAAGGGAACGAGATAGACACATGGTTCCTTTTGAGAATATGCATAGAATCATTTTCTGAGTCGATTTACGCATGTCCGTCTGTCCGTCCGTATGTCCATTTTAAATTGTAAACAAAGTACAGGTCGCATTTATGATCCGAATTGGATGAAATTTGGCATAGGTCACTTATTTGGCCCAAGGACGAACCCTATTGAAAAAAATCGGTTCAGATTTAGATATAGCTCCCATATATATTTTCGTCCGATTTAATGTAAATGGTGTACCAAAGTCCCTATATATCTTTCGATTTGCACGAAATTTGGCATAGCGTAATGAATTAGGTCTAGAATGATGTGTGTCAAGTTTCCTGCAAATCGGTTCAGATTTAGATATAGCTCCCATATATATTTTCGTCCGATTTAATGTAAATGGTGTACCAAAGTCCATATATATCT